>NW_006921558.1:0-90578 GCF_000340215.1 Pseudocercospora fijiensis CIRAD86 | reverse complement strand
CTAGTAGCTAGATAGGTATAGGCTCGATCTCTAGGTTACTACGTATATACTTCTTACTAGGTATTAAATCTAGTATAAAGACCTCGCCGATAATACCTCCTTAGGCTTAGGTTCTAGGGTTCTAAGCGTAGAATAATTTCGGGTTATCCGAGGGCACTAAATATTTATTAAGTCCTAAAGTAGGCGCCCGCTTATACGACTACGGCGGCGTCTTATCGATTTTAGCTATCTAGAGGAGGTTAGCTATCTTGCTCTCGAATAGGATACGAATTTAGTCGGTAGGCGAAGACGAGTCGATAGTCGCGTTCGCCCCTTATAGCTTCTTAATCGGCGTCTTAACCTCTTTATTAGCCTTATTATCGTAGACAAGAATCTTAGTCTCTTTAGTTTACAAAGTTCGGCTACGTCCGGCTTCCGGGCTAGCCTCTCCGCGGCTACGTTCTATACGGCCGTAATAATTAGTAAGGTTTACTTACCTATCGAGGATCGGTTAGCTTACTCGTATACTACGCCGTCGGCGGCAGATCTTTTCTAGGGCTTTCTAGCGCCTATCCCTTCTAGAAGTATATTAGTAAGTAGTCGATATAGCCTAAGTAACTAACGACGCTAACCTCGAGACGCCGGGCCTCCTCGCTCTTCTAAGACCGTATTAGTAAGTATCCGATTCCGCTTAGTTTACTAACTAGTACTAACCTTAGGCTTTATCTCGCTAGCGCCCGCCTTAGGACTAGGACTATATAACTCGGGTATTAAATCGACGTAATAGTTAAGTGCCGTAGACCTAGTATTATAGAGGATAGAGAGGTAGGGCGGGTAGAGCGCGGAAGAATAGAGGTCTATAGCGAAGGAGGGTTCCGCTTGTATTTGTTTTTAAAACAAAGACTCGAGGAATATAGCCGACGCGCGAAAGCGAATCTCTACCGGTTTCTATAGTAGCGAGCTAGGCCCTACTACGTACTAGGTATAGTTCTAATAGCTACCTAGGCACCGTACTACGACTAGTAACGCAATAACTATAGACTACTATAGTAGAAAATAGCCTCGAAAGACGCGGTATCGCTATACTACTAGTTAGAGGAGGAACTACGGGATGCGGTATTTATATATTATATTATCGTTACTACCGCTACGACTAACTGCGATATAGTTAGCGAAAGACCCGAAAGTAAAAGAAGTAGTAGATTAGAAATTAAAAAGTCTCTACGGAGATAAGGGCGAAGCGACTAATACCGAGAGTAAGATATATAGCTAGCACTCTATAGTATAGGCGCTAATAATTAGGCAGAAACGAAGAAAGGCGGCTAAGTTTATATATAGCTAAGCCCGAAGAAGATTCTTACCTAAGGTTCGTAGGTTATTTACCCTAGCGTAGCGATTAAGGCTAATACTAGTATAGAGTAGCGGGATAAGGTTTAGGAGATACTTATAACCGGTATAGTAATAGAGTTAGTACTATACTTAAAGCGCAAGTATAGGGAAGACGAAGACGGCGGAATATCCGGCTCGCCTAATACTACGAAACGCGTTCGAAGTACTTATATAGTAGAGGACGATACTACGAAGAAGTTTAAGCTTCCGAGGAGGAATAGGACCTAACCGAGAAGTAGTAGATATAGCAAATAGACTTATTAGTAAAGGAGTTAAACGTAGGCGGTATAGCTCGGACGTAAGCGGAGGAACTCTAATCCTTAGGCTATACGCCTACTAGTGCGAGTCTATAAAGAGACAGAATACGATACTATATAGACTTGTCGTATTATTCCTATCTCTTTAGCCTATAGAAGTCCTAAAAAATACTAAGACCGACCGGCTATGTTTTCGCTAGGACCGTCCTAGCGAAATCTATATAACCTTTATTCGAGAGCGCCCTATAGTAGTATTCTTAAGCCTCTACGACTAGTAGTAAAAGAGTAGAGTAGAGGCCGGTCGTTATATACCGTAACTATAGCGTACTAGTTCGATAGAACTTACGGTCGCGGAAATAGTAGTAGGTATATTAATCGCGTCTCGCTCGCGATCGGTAATTAATATACCTACTATTTATATTCGGCCGGACGTACGGCGAGCCTCGAGCTATAGGCCCGATATCGTCCTAGTCTAGGTCTAGCGGGACATTTTTAGCGATTAATAATAGCGTAAAGGCGGGCTAGGGCGGCATTAGCAAACTAGACTACGCTTTCTAGTATAGCAAGTTATTAACTATTAGGAATCCTAAGTGCTACCCGAAATTTGCTCTCTTATCGCCTTTATTAAAGAAAGGTAATAGGGAAGAGGGGGTAATTTTAGTTAGAGATAGTATAGTTAGACAATACTTTATATATATATAAATTAATCCTAGCTATAATATAGTCGAAGCTTAATATACCTATAGGTATATTTCGACTACTTTAGTATCTACGTCCGTATAACGATAGGAACTTATTAGTAGAATATAAGTATATCGATAATAGCTAGATCGAAGTTCCGGGAAGTATAGAGATATATAGAGCGACGTTAATATATTCTTATTAGCCGGGACAGTATTATATACAAACTAATATAATATAAAAGAGGACTAACTAACCGTCGTAGGCGTAAAAACTATAGGTAGCGGCGCTACGATTTCTTATAGGCTACTAAGTAACTATATCCTACCCTAGGGACGAAGATTACGCTATCTACGTTTTCGTAGGCGTCTACGGCTTTTGCCTCTTTATTAAACGTATCCTCGAACTCCGTTACTATCTCCTCCTAGATATAACTAGTCGCCCTTATATATAAGCCCCGACCGATAAACTAATACCTAGCTAGTTCTAGAATAGCCGTAACTACTCGCCTATAATATACGCCGTCGAAGTTATAATAGCGATAGTCCTCCTACCCTTACGCGTATCGAGGGAACTACGAGCGGATAGGTCGCGGTATCCTAAGCTTAATACTTTTAACTATCTTAATATTTGCGAGGTATACGGCGGAACACTATAGCGGAGGCTATCCGTCGTTATTAAACCCTAGGAACTTAAGGAAGTCGACGTAGGAAAGTTCGACAATTATAGCGACGGAATCTAGGCTAGGCGGTACGAGAGTAGTAAAGGCATTAATATTACCGAGTAAAGCTAAGTAGATAGGTTCGACCCTATATAATATATTATTACGTAGGTAAATTTAGCTAACTACGGGGCAAGGCCGACTAACCTAGGAGTATCGAGAAGCGTAGTATTATCGCGCGTAGTATCGTCGCCTCGGAAGGAAAGTAGAGCTAGTTTACTATATACTTTCGATAATATCTAGAGGAGTAGGCGAATATAGTATAAGTAGTTGTTCTCTACTAGTATATTAGACTTTTACGGTAGTAAGAGAAGTGTAATTATTACCTATAGTATAATAATAGCTAGGTTGTACGATAGTAGCCTCTAGCCCGAGTACCGATAGGGCTAGTAGGAACGGCGATATACTAGAATAAATAAGTGCTATATTTCTAAGCGCCGCTAGAATACTTAAGGTATATTATAGCAAGTAGCTAAGGAAGGATAAGAGAGAAGTCGCAAGGGCGCGTAGACGCGTTAATGTTTATATTAGGGCTTAGCGATACGGGAGCTCCCGCCTTTCGCTAGGACTATCCCTCGTAAATACCTACCTCCTATATATTCTTTTCTTTATAACGCAGATCGCAATAGCATACTAGGCGTAGTTAAGTGCTATATATACATCCTAATTCGAGGGCCTAGGAGGCTAATTCCGTATATCGATATACCTATCCGCTTCGTAAGAATAGAACGGCTACTACTACGTAGTAGTATTAGCGTACTCTTACCGTATACGAAAGCTTTGTATATCCTCTATATCGCGTATAAAGTAGTATAAAGACATTATAACGTATATATAAGAGAAGGGACGATAGTCTCTAGACGTACCCCTTAATACTTCCGCTAAGCTATTTAGGAGCTATAAAAAGCAAACGTCCCGGTTCTCCCGATTTGTATAAACAAGTAAGGATACATCTCTTCTATTAACAATTAGTAGACTCGGACACGTCTTTATCCTTATTACTACTATCTTCTATTATAACTTCCCCTATAGATTGTAATAATCCTAGTAGGAGGAAGATCTTCTACGCCGTAGCTAATTTAGACGCCGTATCTACTATAAAGCCGTTAATACTAGTAGGCAGCTCTTACTAATATATACGAATTATTCGACGTATAATCTCTTACTAGCCTACGCTACTATAATCTACGCCCTATACGTTATAAAAACTTTTTTTCCGATCGTAACGATCCTATCGATAGGATCGCTTAGGATCGCTTAGGATCCTTAGGATCCTTAGGATCCTCGGGATCGTACGTTAAAGATCTTATCTAATAGGATCGCTGCGATCTAGAAATTCCGACTACTCGCGATCCTATCCGATAGGATCCTTGCGATCGCGAATTTCGGGACGGGCCGTCCCGAAATTCGAGGGCAAGGAACGTAAAGGACGCGGGATAAGTTAGAGCCCGACTACGACTACTACTACTACGTATACTACTACTACGAGGTGTTTTAGGGTATAACGAATAGGTTAAATTTAGCGGTTTCGTAGGTTTTTTTTATAAATAAATTTTTTTCGTTAAGGTTTCGTTAAATACAGCCGATATTTCGTTAAGGTTTCTTTTAAAAGCCGACGCTTAATAAGCAGAACTTTGAAAAAAAGTACACTCGAAACACTCGAGATTCTTTTCTAGATTCTAAGATAACTACTAAGTATTATAACTTAAAAATTTATAATACTCTTATTAGTATATAGAACTTTAAGTTCTATTTTTTAGATTTCTAAAAATAGTAAAGTATAACTTAGAAAAGCTAAAATACTATATTGCTTATTTCTGTTCCCTAGCTTTAGTTTTATAGAAAATCTATAAATTTTATATTTTTTTATAATAATATACTAAAGATAGAGTACTTTTCTACTATATTACTAAGCTATAACCCTGCTAGAAAAAAAGATAAATTAGAAGCAAAATGTCTAAAAAAGCAATTTTCTTTCCTTTATATCTTTTTATCTAGAAGGTTTACGGCTTAGTAATATATAACAAAAATGTTCTATTTTTAGTATAGTATTAGCTAAAAGTCTAACTTTTATAAGTTACCTATTTATCGTTCTAGGATAGCTTAGGATCGCTCGGGATCGCTCGGGATCGCTTAGGATCGCTCGCGATCGCTAGGATCGATAGGATCGATAGGATCGGTAAAGAAGTTTTCGTAACGTAGCTACGCTTTTAGTACGATCGCGATAGACTCCTAACTACGATACCTAGTAGTTAACGAGGTGTCTATTATAACTATAGGGAAAGGCTAGGTACGACATTCTATAAGCTTCCGTATTAGCTTCTAGTATACGAATAAATACGACGGACGAGTAAGAAAACCTATATACCTACCGCGGGACCTTAGCTTCTCTCGGAAGGTTCTACCGGAGCTATATCTAGATAGTCGCTATACGTCGGACTAGATATTATACTTCTACAAACTTAGAGATCTTACGCTAGTAGTCGGTAGATAAGTTAGGGAAAAGGGAGGCAAGCGGAATACGCTAATATACGGATAGTAATCTCGAACGCAATTTCGGTAAGCTCCGAGAAGAAATTAAGATTCCGCTATAGGCTTACAAACCCTAAGCTTAAACTCAAAGTTGTTAGACTAGCTAGGGCCTTTAAAGTACAGGCTATTATATAGGGCCCTTAATAGTGTATCTATATTAGTATAGTCTATAATCAATCTAATTAATCTAGACCCCCTCCCTAAATTAAATTAAATTACTAGGACCCCTAGATTAGATTAAATTGGATTGCTTTAATAGGGGCTAGATTGCATTAGATTAGATTGCTTAATTAGCAAGAATAAGCCAAATTAAATTAGATTGAATTGCTAAGCCTACCTAATTTAGCCCTTTAGCCCCTAGATTAAATTAGATTACTTTAAAAAGGGCTAGATTAAATAAGATTACTTTAGAAAGGGGCCGGATTAGATTAAATTAGATTGCTTAGTTAGTAGGAATAAGCTAGATTAGATTAGATTGAATTGCTAAGCTAATCTAGATTGCAATCCCGGATTAATTATAGACTATACTAGTCTATATATTAGTATATATACGACCGGCGAGAGTAGTCTATACGACTCTAGATAAACTATATAGAAGTAGCGATACAACCCGAGTTTAGCATTAGTATAAGCTTGTTATAGTCAGACAGCAAGCCAAGCAAGAAGCCCTTACTGCTAGATCTACCCTAGGAGCCGGTAGACTAAGACCCGGACTGCTTCTAAGTAGAGCCGGATAGACTATTAGAGCTACTAGCCTACTTAGGATCGTAAGGACTAGTACGTAGAGCGGCGAGGTAGGAGTAGTAGCTAGCAGGGTACTAGGAGATTAGAGTCGAGGCACGAGAGTACTAGTAGGTATACTCGTATAGAAGAGTGTATAGCTTATCGTTCGATATCTTAACCTCGTTAAGAAGCACGTAGCAGCATATAGGACGAGCGGTACCCTTAAGAGTAGCGTAGCCGCAAAGGCAGAAGTCGTTCTTATAAGGGTTAGTAACGCCGGACTTAACTAAGGTACCTAGGAATACGTTACCGTTACGGTCGCCCCTCTTCCTAGAGAAGTTATAATGCTTAGAGCCTATAACGACGACGAACTAAGGAACCGGGCTAGCCTACTTAAGCAACTGCTTTATATCGTTAACCTCCTACTAGGGAACGTACTAGTATTAACCCTAATATACGGGCATCCTAAAGGTAGAGAACACGCTATAGTACCGTATCGCCGCCGACATTCTATATCTACGACTAAAGGAGGGGCTTAAGCTCGGTATTAATAATATCGGTATTATATTAATTATATCTATACGTAAACTATTCGTCTAGTATAGGGCGGCGTAGCGAGTAGCGAGCTTGTCTATAGATATAGTTATAGCGGCGATAGAGGGAGCCTATATACTAGGAGTAGCGTAGGAGACGTCGGTATAAATAATAACTATCGGGCACTAGAAGATACTATTAGGTCTACTAGCCTTAGAACCGATAGCACGGTATATATTACTACCTAGCTTAGCGTTAAACTTTATATATACGTTAGAGATATACTACCCCTAAGCCTTCTAAGCGTATAAGTATTATACGTACTAAGACATAATACCCTAGCGGCACTCGTAAGAGCGCTTAATGTAGCTATAGACCTAGGGGTCGGTCCTTATCGGGCAGGATAAAGAAGAGGATCTATAGGCGTAATTAAGACTAGTTACTAGCGGTATTCTAACTTAAGGTATAGGGTATACCTCTATAGGCCGTATATACGCGCTATACCTATTTAGCGGCTTCTTATTCCTTCTATAGATACACTTATAGATTATTCTATACACTTCGAGTAGTTACGAGCCTATCGACTGCTTCCGACTTAATATAACTAAATATACCCTTCTATAGAAGTAGGGGGTACGACTGACCTACCGACCTAAATAGCTAAGATAGCTACTACCGACTCGACTACGCTTCCGGCTACTAGTATTCGGAAACTAATACGAAACAACTATCCCCTCTAGAGCGTCGATATTAAAGCGCTTCTAAGGCGCGCTAAGCTCCTAAAATATACTACGACCGACCGAGTTACTATACTTAAAGATACGACTCTATACGATTACGGCGATAAGGTAGTAGATACTACTAATCCGATTACTCTTACTCTAAGCGACTCGATTAAGAGCCGCCTATCTATATCTAATAGCAGCTTTAGTAACGGCTATTAGCTAATAACTAAGATTAAGGCTATATACTAACTAGATACGGAAACTAAATACTTCTTATTATAGAGAGAACTGTTTTAGCTACAATACGACGGCAATAATATTAAGGCTTATATTCTATCTAACTATTACGGTAGGGCCGTCCTAGCTAAATACGCCCCCGTAACAGCCCGATTCCTACGAACTATAATAATATGTCCCTTTAGAAGTATCTTACTCGCTCGTAGACCCTTATTATAATAGTACTATTAATAAAGATCCGCTTACTAATAGCAGATTCCTAGAGCCTACCGCTATAATCGAGCCGATAGCCTACGTTACCCCTTCTAGCTACTATCTATAGATTATTAGACCTATATCGCTTTAAGACGATAACGAGCTACCGATACTCTACTACGACTCGCTATTACTACTCGGGAATTTAAATAACGATAGAGATATTAGAAAATCTAGCCCTCTAGAGAAGATCTAGTAGGTAATTGCGCCTAATAACTAGACGTAGCGGAGGCCGTTCGTAAAGGGTATTAACTAATACGAGCTTGCCTTTCCCGCATTTATAGTTTAGTAACGCCGCGTTAAGTGCTATCGATATACTACTAGCCTCTATTATATACTAAAGGCCTAGTATCTCGGTAGGGATACGATTTGCATTAGGCAACGTAGTAGGCTATATAACTATTGTTCGTATACCGGCGCTACTATCCCCGGGTCTCGGTAGGAAGAGCTTCCGGTATAGTACGTCTAGCTAGCGCGGCGAATCTAGCGAAGGCATATATCGGTAGGCGCGACCTAGGCTAAATGAAATTTGCCGTACCTAGTCGAGAAGAAGCTAGAACAAAGTATAAAAGGAGTAGCTTAATATCCCGGGTTCTAGTATATTAGTATTATCTACAAACCGTCTATACCGATTAATCCTAGCCTCGTCCGCGTCGTTACTATATCTAAGTAGTACAAGATTATACTAGATATATTGTCGGAATCTTAAGCCTATCGGATATATATAGATATATTCGCCTACTATAGGAAGATCTCTATTATAGATACTAACGTAAAGCAGCTATACGAGTACTGTTATAATATTAAGGCCTAGATAATCGAGTTATCGTAGTAGCGGTTGTTCCTAGGCTCTTTCTAGATATCGGTACTATACCGCTACGAGAAAACAGTTATTACCGACGGCTAGCCGTATAGAGGACGTATAGAGTACGCTCGGCTCGAGTAGAGAGGCGGGCTTCCGTACGATAGGCGTAGCGTCGATATACTTAGTAATAGTTCGGTCTATAGCTCGGAATAGCTCGCGTCTACGGATAGCTACCTATAACGACGCGTCGCTAAGGTTATTCGCTAGTTTAAAGAGCTACGGTAGAAACTAGTCGATATTAATTTTCCTTTATCGTAAGTTAGCGATTGCCGTTAGGGCATATAAGGGTGCCTCCTAACCCTTTAAGAAGGAGGTCTATAATAGTATAAGCTCTACGCTACGGTATAGAATCTGTCTCTATCGTATAGCTAGTACTAAAAGTCGCTATCGAGGACTAAGAAATGCGATAGGGGAACGGTTTTAATATATTGCTATCGTATATCGTAGATAAGTTTAATTAAGACGCTACCCTAGTTACTAGGGTCCGGGTCGCTCGAGAACCTAGCTAAAGTAGAGATATAGATAACATTTCTTTCGCGTTAAAATTAAGTCTAATCTAGCCTCGGCGCTAATAGCTAAGAAGGGGTATAACGCTAGGTATTTTGTCCTCTAGATATACGGTAATAACGAACCCGTACCGAAGGACATATATATATATATATATATATATATATATATCAATATCTATCTAGTATAGTCTATAACCAATTTAATCAATCTAGACCCCCTTAGATTAAATTGAATTACTAGCACCCTTAGATTGAATTAAATTAAATTGCTTCCCGAGGTAGCAGATTGAATTAGATTGTAATCTAGCCTCTTTAAATTAGATTGATTAACTAGATTGCAATCTAATTATATAATAGTCCCGGCGCGGGCCGAGCCGAAGGAACTAATAGAACTTCTAGGGTTAGCGATTCTTAGGGTAAATCTTAGCGATAGTAAGGTTACTAGACTGCTCGTACTATCTCGGTAAAAGATTCTATAGGTTAAGTATATTAAATAAAGAATGTTTGTATGTTTTAAAAGAGTTTTATCTAGCTAATCTATTAAAAAATCGATTCTTCGGATTTATATTATATTAAAAATATACTATAAATTCGAAAGTATATAAGGACTATATAAAGTAACCGCTATATTTTCTTAAACTTCTAGAATTTCAAATTCCGAGAATCTCGGAATTCTGCTTTAGAGTTAAGATAAGACATCTAACAAAGTAAATTTTAGGGATATATCGAGGCATTTACCTACTAAGTTATTACGTACTAGCTATTACAAGCTAGATTATAATCCGGATTGCTAGAAGGGCCGGATTGGATTAGATTAGATTGCCTTAAAGAGGGTTAGATTAAATTGGATTAGATTGCTAAATTAGTAGAGATTAGCTAGATTGAATTAGATTAAATTACTAAGACAATCCGGATTGCAATCCCGGATTAATTATAGACTATACTATATCTATCTATCTTTCGGATTATTAAGGGGTAGCTATTCTTATCCTATTCGATACTTAATTCGTACGGTCGTACAACCTCGTAGTAGGCGTAATAAGGTAGTATATATAACTAAGGCACTACGGCTATAATAGACGGCGAGTGCGACGATAGCTACTACTATCCTCTTATAAACTAAAGAAACAAATACATAGATGCTAAAACGATATATATATAGTAAAGGCCTAGGCTAGATAAGAGGCCTGCTTCGGAGAGACGATATTAGAGCGTTAGCGACTACCCTTTCTCTATATTAACTTAGGCGTCTTAATTCCGGCCGTAAGAGAATTGCTCTTCTTTCTCGGTTTCCTCGCCTAAGTATTATTGCTTCCCTCTTACTACGTAGTAGAAGCCCTCTATATCTTCTTTCTAGGTCGAACTTCCTCTATAAGCTCGTCCTAACTAGCGGCGGTACGCTTCGACTTCTTACGTAGCGATACTCGTTTAGGAGGATTTTAGTTAAACTTTTCCTACGACTAGAGAGTAGAGGCCCGATCTGCCTCTACTTAGCTTTAGGAGCGCGTAGTAGGCGGGGTATATATAGAACCGCTCTTCCTACCGCGTAGAGTAGTAGGCCTTAATTTCTCTAGTCTACTATTAATAGCTATAAACTAAGTAGCTTAGTTAGGCTTTTCGGTTATATCGGCGGCATCTTAAATAGCAGGTCGAATGCTATCGTTAATCCCTATCTAATCGCTTATAAAGGCGGTAAGTAGGTTCCTGCTTAATAGAATTTCTCTATCGCTAATAGGGCTACTAGGTTATAATATAGGCGTATCGATTTATAGGATAGCCTATATTAGGGAGCCCCCGATATCGACCGCCTCGTCGTCGGAGTCGTACTCCCTCCGAGTAACGTCGTTACCGAGTAATCTTCTAGTATCGAGCTCCTCGCTAGTAATATTAAGGTAGTTGCTAAGGATTAAGCCGTCGGTATTCTATAATAGGCTCTACGCTAATCGAACGATAGGGTAATCTTACTATAGGTAGTCGTAAGTCGTAGTATAAACTAAAGCCTTAGTGCTCCTATTCTAGTATCTTATCTATTCGATATAATACTATACGAGGTTATAAAGAGCTATAACGTTACTATTCGTATACAATGCGTCGGTAATTAACTTCGTCGCTTTAAGGTGCTATTTCTTAATACTTTAACGAGGATTAGTATAGAAGTATCTAGGGAGTAGTAGGGACTTACTATTTTATATAGTTAACCGGAAGTAAGGAGAGTATATAGGGGTAGACGTTCGTTGCTAAGATAGCGAGATAATTCGCGAGCCGACGGTTGTATTATAGTATACTCCGGATAGCTATAAGTAATAATTCTTCTAGTATATTACTACCGGGGCTAAGGTTAAGGCATTTAGAGACAAACTAGTCCTATAGATAACTTAACCTCCCGCGTCTACGTCCGCCTAGGTTACTATTCGCTCTACTACTAGCGTTCTTAAGTAAGTCTGCTACTAACGAACGCTAAAGCTCGTCGTTACTGTCCTCGAGTTGTTCTATTAGTATTGTATATAACTCTAAGAACTCGACTAGGCTCTCTAGACGTTCGTAGTAGACTAGCGAGACCTCCGACGTCTTCTCTATAGCTCGCCGTAGCGTTTAAGCAGCTCGGGTAAGGATAGCGTCCTAGTTCTACTGCCCTTATAGTAGCGCGACCGCCTCTTACTTAGATAGAGGTATCGCTATACTCCGCCGTCGAAGGGATTTAATAATATTAAATAGCTACCCGATGCCTACCTTATTAAGTAACTTAGTCTAACAAAAATCTATCTAATCCTATAGCTTAGGAAAAAGTTATTCTAGTATATAAGAACTACTAGAATAGTTCCGAGTCTTCCTAACTTGCAATTCCTAGTATAGCGGAGTAGGACTTCTATTATCGACGAGCTCTAGCTCCTAGGATATAATATACGGATTAGTAGGTTTTATTCTCTCCTATATAGTAAGGATCTATTCGGAGGCTAAGAATCGACCTTATATACCTTTCTCGGTAGGAAGAGTATCGTCGCGTATAATCTCCTCTATACTACTACTTAAAGCCGTATATCGGTTAAGTATACTTGTCTATCGAGTAAGCTACTTCTTATCGCCTAGGAGATTAGGGATAAGTTCTATAAGTAGCCCCTCTAAATCGACTATCGTATCTTTAGGGGATAGAAGAGGTTATACCTTCGGAGTTAGCTTCGCCTTTTACTCCGCCTTACGGGACTCCTTACCCTAACCGTTTATAGCGCTATCGGATAGTCGGCCGTCGTACTTTATACGGAGAGATACGACGATAGTATCCTTAGGCTTAGAGGGAGTAGCGTCGGGTATTACGGGATTACTATTTTATAATAAGCTCTATCGAGTAACTCGGCTAAGATCGGTATTAGTATCGTCTCCGTTATTAGCTCTAGCGGCGTTATAATCTTCGCTAGTATCTACCGAATGTCCTTAATAGAACGCCGGGGATACGTACTACGCTATATACCCGTCTAGTAACGTAGAGGATACGGCCCTATAGAGGCTATAAGTAATTCTACTAATACGGACATCCTAGGATAGGCGATATATATATTTACCTCGCTATAGTATTAAATAACGTCGGTATAAAGTTGCTATATAGCTAATGCCGGCTTATTATATCGAGCTAGGTATTCTATTAATATAATTCGTAGCTAAACGCGCACTATTACTAAGACGCCTAGTAAATCTCTATAAGCTAGTCGAACTCCTTAAGCGATATAAAAGCATCTTAAAACATAGAAATCGCCGGGTACTTGTCCTTTAAGGTACTTAGAACCTCTTATACCCCTAATAGGGCGATAGCGGTCTCGAAAACTCTAATGCGCTCCTCGCGAAATGCTATCTTTAATATTAGCTATCGACCCCCTTTTCTCTAATATTATATAATTAGTATCTATACCTAACTTAACGCGGCTAATAGTATATATTATCGCTATATAGTAGTCCCGCTCTTAACCCGGTAGAACTAAATAGTAGGTAAGGAGATAGAGGATGCTATTAGGGCTACTACTAAGGGTTTGCTTAAAGGCCTAATCGAGCTACTTCGGGCTTAGGTAGGTGTCCGGTATAGATGCTAGTACTAAGCTCGCGCTAGCGGCCTTCTACCTATTAGCGTCAACCTACTTTACGTTATAAGATAATATAGCGAAGTAGGCTTAAGGCTATCGTATCGGTCTAGATAATAGTAGCTAGATACTCGTACTAGTTAGAAATTTTCTAGGCTTAGCTATAGAGTAGCCGACGTATATAAAGCCTAGTTTAAAGCGAAGATTCGGACTATTATTTGTTTGTTTACTAATATCCGAGCTTGTACGGGTCCTCTACGGACGCTAACCGAAATTTCTCGACGGTCCTACTAGCTTATTCGCTATACGTAACGGCCGTCTAATATTATCCGTATCCCGCTATCCGCTAAGGGCGCGATATATACGCGGGATAATTTAAGCGACTCCTATACCTCTATCGACTAGAGATATAATACTCGGTTAATATTGCTATAAGTTATATATACGACACATCTCCGCTAAAATTAGAGCACTTTTTATTTCCTATATAATTGCTACGGTTAACGGTGCGATCGGATAGGGGTCTACGGGACTTCCTATATTTCGCTAGGGCGGTCCTATAGAAATCAAGTATATAGATACGGCTAGAATAGTAATAGCAAGACAATACGGGTCTTTATTACAATTTAGAGGCAGGTAGAGACTATACTATATATAGTACCGCTCGCCGTATAATTATAGCCTATAGGTATATTAATTAGGAGCCGTAGCGTAAATAGCGGTTAATATACCTATATTAGTAAGCCCTACGGCATCTTAGTAGACTACTAGATACGAAAGAAGTAGGGATTAGGTATAATAGCATCTCTACTAGAGAGCGTTAGGTCTTTATTTGCAATATCTAGAGCCGATAAGCCGAATTATAGCGAAGCCCTAGGTATAATCCCGATATATTACGATTAGTATAGTAGCTCGTCGAGATCCTCGACTTCGATATACTCTACGCCGCCGACCGATTCGGTTTCGTCGAGGTCCTTAGCGTCGATATCGTCCTCGCCGGTAACTAATTTACCTTCGCCGCTATACTCGTTATCTAGGACTCTCTTGCCCTAGTTCTTAGTATAGCGAAGGTCGTTTTCTCGATAGTCTCGTTTAGGGTCGGGGGTATTAAGAGCGTTCTAGTTAAGTTGTATAGTAAGTATAATCGTTATCCGCTTAATCGGACGGTGCTTAGTAGCTAGCTCGAGTATAGACTCTCTTAGCTAATTCTTTCGGGTACCGACTTCCGTTGCTTTTAGCCGTATAAGCGTTAACGTTCCGTAGACTTTATTAGGATCTAGCCTAGTACTATATATCGGATTTGTATTACCTAGCTAGGATACCTTTCTCTCCTATTACCTTCCTCTGTTCTTAACGCTATATTATTAAATAGGTTACGAAGGCTTAGAGGATTAATATATTCTCTAAATAGGGAGAAAAAAAATAATAGGTCTAGAATATATTATATATAAGGTCTTCTAAGCGACGAGCGCTAATAGCGCTACCGGGAGCCTTATACCTTCCTATATATACCTACTAACCCGGGAGACTGCGCCTTTAACGAGATTCCTCGTCGATAGGACTATAGGCTATTAGATTCGCCGTATAGTATAGCGTTAACTTGCTCTATACTTAGCTATTCGGGTTATCGTCTTAATCGATCTTATCTACTAGTTTCTAGAATTATTAATAAAATGCCTAGAAGCGCGTAACGCGCTAAATGTAATCGTAGTAGACTACCGAAGATATAGTCCTTAAGAATCTAGCGAATAATCGCTAGGCGGGCGATTATATCCTACTAGTAGTCCGACTAGGGGTTATAGTCGTATTGCTCTGCATTTTATAACTCGTTCTAGTCTATTATTCGTTATATAGTTTCTTACGTCGAAGGGGCCTATAACGAGGCCTACGCACTCGCTAATCTAACTACTAAGACGGCCCTATTCGCTTTATATACTACTATAGATAGGCGTAGATAGCCGTTAGAGATTTTTCTAAAAACTTATTCCCTCTAATATAGCGCCTATTTTTCGAACCGTTAGCGTTAATACGTAGAAGCTTAGTGCCGCCCGACGGCTTGCGCGTACCTCTCTATAGGGTTTTCTCGCGTTCTACCGTTATCGGGTACTACCGCTACGAGTATTCCTTACGCCTTTCTACCGAAATTATCCTTACTTGCTTTATTTACTACGGAGGAGTACCTCGTATAGCCGAATAGCGGAATAGAAACGTAGGGATAAAATATCCTTATAGATACGGTAAAGCCGGATTCTAGTCTTAATAACTAGGAGATAGAGACACGCGTATATTAAAGGGTAACTAAATATAGCAGAAGGTTGTAAGGGCCCTACTAGGGATAAGGTATATATTTAGGGTAGGGGGAAGAGTCTACTACGGGAAATGTCCTTATTAAACCTTGTCTATAGTAGCTAGTAGGGACCTCCTCGCCTACTCTACGCAAACGGACCGGGCTAGGAGGGCAACTTTCTAGGCCTTGAAATTTAGTAATATCTTAGTTAAAAAGCGGCTCTTTAAGCGCTAATAAGATAAAGCTAATTTAGCTCTATAATAGCCTTAGACTACTATAACTAACCTATTCTATACTAAGAGTAGCTATCGTATACCGTAACCGATAAGAGTATATCGCCGATAATCTATCGGGCTATAATATATATATATTATTTCTCTTACTCGCACTTACTCGCTCTCGTCGGAAGACGTAGCGTAACGAGCGTAACGAGCGTAACGAGCGTAACGAGTACGCCGATAGCTATTGCTATATCTCTTCTTATACTTCTTACTAGACTCTTCCTCGGAGATAGGGTCCTCCTCGTCGTTTTCGGAGTCTAGATTACGCTTGCGCTTTAAAGACGCTTTCTTCTTTCCCGAGCCGTAGCCTAAGCTATAAGAGTAGCGGCTCTTCTTACTAGAATAATACTTAGAGTTCGATAAACGGCGAGAAGACTCGTAATGTCCCTTCGAGGTACGCTTCTTCTTATCTTACTTAGTAGACTTAGTACGACCTCCCTTCTTATATAAGGATCGACGCTTCTTAGGATTAGCGTCGGACTAGTCGGACTAACGAGAGGATCCCGAGTCGGACTCGGACGCCTTATCTAAGCTTAAGGATATAGAGCTAGATAGCTCCGACGCGCAGTTAGATATATTAGAAGCTACTATACGCTTCTCGATATCCTTAGCTTTGCCTTTAAATAGCACCGTAGACTCGCTATCCTAGGCGCCTCCCTTAAGCTTCTCCCCGATTAGCTATTAGTACGTACTAGTCTTCTCGCCGCCCTTTAAGATAGTAGACTCGCCCTAGGACTCGGACTTCTCGTTTATAGGCTAGTAGATATCTAGGTTAGAGGCGGTAGGAGTCTTATAGGAAGAGGCCTAGACGTTATCGTCGTTCTACTATAAAGGAGAGATAGTAGCCTTTAGCTAGAGCCGATATAGTTAAGAGCCGGCCGGACTGCCGTTAGTACGAGACGCTACCTTGTCCTTACTAGATATACGCGGTAAAGCTACGGCACTAGTCGTTTTCGCCTTCGCGATATCGCCGCTAGCTATAATAGATTAGCTACCGAATATAGTACTTTCCGAGGTAAGGCTAGCGCTTTATTATATTACCCGAACGCAGTTATATAGTTAGATATACTAGTAGGATTCTCGCCTAGAACTTTCGAAAGCTACTCGAGTATAGCGGTAGAACCCTCGCCTCTACTATAACGATATACAAGCTCCTAAATAACGGCTTCCGGCTATAGATCGGTTAGTCTACGTAGCAACCGACTGTATAGCATAAAAGGGCTTATATTAGGGTCGTTCTCCTATACTAGCTTATTACTAGAGAGTTAGGCCTTAGGAGGTATAGTAGGGATATTTAAGCCTGCCTCCGATTATATTACAAGCGATAGTTAATAGTAATATCGCTAGTTATAAGGCGTATATATATATCCTATAGTATTAACGGGGATAATTATTGTTTAAAATAAGCTAGAAACTATATACGCGCTCTAGGGGCAGGGTCGCGTTAAGGGGAAAAACAAGATTACGTATCGTTACTAGGGTAATACTTAAGGGCCCGAGCTATACGCTATAAGCCGCTAGGCGGACCTATCGTACCTTATTATATATTAAATTCTAACCGCCGAACAGCTAGATCTCGACGCTACTAGACCCCGTAGTAGTTCGGTTTCCGAACTACTAAACGTATATAGTTTGGTTTCTTAGCGGCGAACTAGCTCCCTAGTTCCGGTTTGGTTTTTTCGAACTATATAGATTCCTAGTTTAAACTAGAGACTATATTAGTTTTACTATAAGGACACTCTTATTCGACTGCCGGCTACGATTGCCGGCTATAATAGTAACTCTATTACATTTACTACGCTCTTTTGCCGTTGCTAGGGCGTAGTTGCCGTTACTAGGGCGTAGTTGCCGTTGCTAGGGCGTAGTTTTACTATAAGGACACTCTTATTCGACTGCCGGCTACGATTGCCGGCTATAATAGTTACTAGGTTGTATTTACTACGCTTTATTACCGTTACTAGGGCGTAGTTACCGTTGCTAGGGCGTAGTTACCGTTGCTAGGGCGTAGTTGCTATTGCCGGGGCGTAGTTACCGTAGTTACGAAAGCTTACCTATATAACGTTACGTAGGCGGCAACAATTAGGGCTTCGCGATATTCTTACACTTTTAACTTCTTCCTCTATACCTATACCGACAATAACTACTATACGCTACGCCCCCGCCTCTTTCCCTTATAATAGTAAGAAAGAAGCGCGCCGCGCGCTAAACAGAAGATAGAACTAAAGACCGCGAGTTTGTTTTGCCTAAGCGTCTAACTAAAAAGCGTAAGACTAAAGAGGAGTACTCTACGAAGAAGAATTCCGTACGAGACCGCGAGAGAAAGGACAAGATAGATAAGGATAAAAGAGCTAAGGATAAGAGAAGAAAGGCGCGGAATAAGGTATTCTATCGATAGCTAGCGCCTATAGAAAAAAGTAAAGGTTAGAATAAGAAGACAACCTAAGAGAAGGCTAAGAGGAGGAAAGAATTGCGGCTAGTTTTCGAGCGTAAAGTTCTAGTAGCGTAAGTCAATCTAGCTAGCGGCCGTAGCTAGTAGCTATAGCCGGCAGCCGTAGCCGGCAGCTATAGCCGGTATATTTTTCTTTAACACGTTAACTAATAGCATTTAGACCTATAGCCGCTACCTCTATCGATACGACCGATAGTAACGGAGATATTTAGATAGCCGAGAACAATAATACTAGAGTTTAGGATGCCGCGATAGAGCTTAATACTACGAATAAAGGAACTGAAAAAAGCGAGGAGATACTATACGTCGATCTAGTAACAGGTGTAGTCTTAGGGCCTAACGCTATAGACGATAAGCGCTAGGAGTAGATCGAGTATAGTTAAAGAGACGAGATACTAGTAAAGGGCTAAGGCATAAGTCCTATTAATCTAGAAAATCATAGTTAAAGCTACTACGAAAAGCTAGTAAGGATTAGAATCGAGACTAGTCGTCTTTATATCCTCGATATAGAGTAGAAGTTTCTTTATTAGTATTAGAGCGAAGCCTTTACGTCTATAAAGGCAAAGTAGCTTGCGATTAATGCGATCGGGGCTAGGTATCTAGGGACGGTAGAAGTGTTACTATAGGAGGAAGGGGTATAGGTAATTATTCTATACTCGGTATATATAGCCGGCGTTCGTAGCCGGTAGATACTAACAGTTAAATAGAAAGCGTTTCTCGAAGGCAGAGTGCTACTACTATATAAAATCTTTACTAAGGTAGAGAGGGCTTGTATCCGGAATCTAAGCTACTAGTAGGATAGGTTAGCGTTAGAATTCTCTAAATCTCTATATAAGCCTCCGAAGGATTACCTATTTCAGCGATACGGCTTTATCTCGACTACTCCGTAGGCACCCGAAGAAGCTCGAGCGCTCTTTAAGGTCTTTACTAAGAAGCGGAAGGAGTTCGAGGATTAGGATTGGTTAATAGAGCTATTAGTTAGTCTTAGGTTTCGTAGTTAGACTCGGCCTAAGCATTTGCTTATCGAGTGTCTTATACCGAAAGAGGATAGATTAAGACTAAAAACGAGCTTAGATTCGTTAGGTATAGTAGCTCGGTTCCGTTAGTAGGAGAGAGCCGCCGTATAGAAGGCAAAATTTAGGTAGTTAGAGTAGCTAGGAAAGAAATTCTAGTAGTTAGGCTAGCTAGGGTAGCTAGAAAAAAAAATCTAGTAGTTAGGTAGCTAGGAAACAAAAAAAAAAGGTAGCTAGCTATTTACTGCCTAGCTATTCCTAACGATACGATACTATAAAAGAAAGGGTGTTTCTCTATAGCTACTAGTATATATCTACTACTCCTAAGTCCTTACCTTACCGTACGAAACCTTAAAACATACTAACCGACATTGTATATATACTAGGCGCTACACTAGGAAGGGTAATAACGAGACGATAGTCGAAACAGTCTAGTATACGAGCGAGATTGCGACAACGTCGAGAGGAGGTCGTATACTTACCTTCGAGCCTATCGAGTCCTAGACTACGATTAGGGCTAGATTCATCCTCTCCGAATCCTAGTAGTAGGAATTCATTATAGGGTACTACTACCTAGTCCTTACCTTTACGGAGTCTAAGTAGAAGATTATTCGGAGATATAAGAACATCGAGTATTAACCCGGAAATCTTCGAAAAGGCTAGCTAGGCGTATCTTTAGAAACCCGAGTATATAGAGTAGTTCAATTAATAGGTCTATAAGATATAGTTCCCTTTATACTTACGTTCGAAGGAGTATAAACTCCGGAAGTACTCGATGCGATAGGGGAGTAAGGAGCGAACGGATACATTCTAGAAGTTCTTTATAAAGGGGGCATTATACCGTTATACGACTTCTCGACTTAAAGGTTAACTAGTAATTGTCTATAACTTCTACGGTTTAATCTTAAAATACCCGAAACTAGGGGATAGGAACTTATCGCCTACGAACTATCTCTATTCTAAACAGTGTCGGGAATCTTAAGGAGAGAGGAGAGTTAATATAGATATAGCGTTCTAGAAAGAGGTATGTCTTCTAAAATGCCGGCTATAGCTACCGGCTATAGCTACCGGCTATAGATTCCGGCTACCTAAATCAACCGTAGAGATCTAGCTAATTATTATAGGCTGCGCTTAAGGAAGCTCTAGGATTAAAGGCTACCGATTTCTCCTCCGAAGACTTTAAGTAACTAGCAAACGAAATGCTAGCTACAAACGGTCTTCCGGAAGACTTCTACGAAAGGGAGTCTATATAGAAGATATACCTATATCTTACAAACTACCCTCCCCTATTTCTCGGCGCGATAACCTAGCGTATTATATTCGAAAAGAACAAAGAGGCTGCGTTAGACGACATTCGGGAGATCCTCCGTAATACTCGCCGAGTAGCTATTACTATCGATAGCTAGTTAAGCCGGACTATAAGAGCCTCCTTCCTCTCGATTATACTATACTTTATTAATTCGGATTAGAAACTCTAGGAACTTATAATCGGATTCCCTAAAATTCTAGGTTCCTATACTAGTAAGGACATAGCGAAGCTTGTCTATACGGCAATAGATAGGGTTAGCGTAACAACGAAACTAATCTCGATTACTACGGATAATGCTAGTAATAATCGAATATTACATAAGGCGTTGTATATATAATTTACTCGTATATGTCTTTAAAATCACTAATTGTATCGATAGGGTCGAGTACGTAGAAGAGATTATAAGGTCTATAATCTAGCTTAATCTTCCGAAGATTAAGCTCGCTACGATTCCGGATACGTACGACAATACGCACGATAATAACGATAAAGAGGAGCCTATTAATAGCCCTAGCCCTATTAAATCGGAGCCGACGTCGTTGCTAGTTACATCCCTATAGAAGTTTCCCTACCTCGCTTATATAGTTTAAATCGCGATCCGAGCCCTCTTTAAGACGCTTAAAATTGCACTATTAAACGACGACTAATAGAAGATCCTAGATAAGGATAAAGCAAAGTCGAAAGTCGAGAAACTTATTATAGCAATAAGACGGGATAAGGTAGAGAGCCTCGCTCTCGTTTTATATAAGGTATAACTTTTATCCGTAGCCGGTACCTTCAACTCTTTTTCTCTAGCTTCGTCGTCTAGCAATATATACGAACTCGAGCTTATAGAGATATAACCGATTCGAGGCTATTTAAAAGAACCTAATCGAGCGCCCTAAAACCGATACCTAGAATATCGTATAGAATAAGCGATAGTAAAAGCGGCCTCCTTAGCGCCTACTCCGTTTTACCTAAGACGTTAAGACCCGGTTCGATTCGACTTTCTATATAGTTACGAGAGGATATACTTTACGTACCGCTCTCGAGATCTATTAGAGTTCCGAGGGTATTAAGTAGCTCGGCCTTACCGCCGCCGAATAGCGCTAAGTAGAGTATCTCGTCGATATTAGTAAGTATTACGCGAAGGTTACTACTACGATTAGAAGAACTTAAGGACCGACGATCTACCTTGTCTTTATATACTACAACTAGCTCTTTAACAAGCTCGAGGAAACCGTAGCTAAGCTAGCTAAGAAGAGCGTTCCCTAGAAAGTAGCTATAACGAAAGCTATAGATACCTCCTATACTAAGTTGCATAAATATTATAGTGCTACCTTTAACTCGTTCGGGGATATCTATAGCGTTACGTACTTGCTTAACCTAGTAGAAAAGGATACATACTAGCAGAGGCCGGAATAGAAGGCGGACGAGGTATAGCCGAAGCATTACTAGACTATTCTAGAAAAGATGTTCTACGAGCGTCGGAAAGAAACTAGTCTAAATGCAGCTCCTATAAAGAAAAAGAAGGTTTAGAAGGCTCCGATATTATACCTATTTTGTAGGCAGGAAGTAGAGGCAGAAGAGGAAGCAACTACTAAAGTAAATAAAGAAGAGTTCGATCTCTATCGGCGCGCGAGTAAGTATAAACCCGTAGGCTCGGAAAGAGGGCTAATAATCTCTAGATCTTACTAGTCTTTTAGACGAATTCGGAGACGATATTCTCGCTATATAGTAGCGGTTAGAGCCTAAGTTTCTAACGATAGCGTCGGTCGCTCGGGACGTCCTCGCTATCCCGAGCGTAGGTATAGGCTATAAGAGGTCTTTTAGTATCGCTCGTTACTAGGGCCGCTTTAATCGAATATACTCGCCTACTACCTTCGAATCTATTATAGTATTCCGATACTATCTCCTCTACTAGAATCGCTAAGGTAGGTTACTAAAGATTATACTAAAGGAGTTAATCGAGGAATTAGAAAACCTTAAGATCGAAGAAACCTAAGAGCGCGAAGAGAATACGAAATTTAGTCTAAGCGAAACCCTAATTAGCGATAACGAAGAGGAGGAGGGCGGAGGTAGAAGGCGATACCGGGTCGAGAAGCGGAAACGTATATAGGCTTAGAGTAGCTTTAAGGAGACAAAGCGTTTACGTATAAGGTAATATAGCCGGCGTATATAGCCGGCATATATCCGAAATGTGTTTCGAATTCCTAGGACCTAAACAGACTAGTTGCTATAGTAACCGACCCCGCTTACCTACGGACTATTTCTAATTCTCTATTCGCTCTTCCTCTCCTTCTTCCCTTTCCCTATATTCTTAAAGACAAATATACCTTAAGGATTCGGCTCTTCGGGCCTTCCTAAGCCGGCTGCCTCCCCTTCCTTAAGCTACTATCCTTTATTCGAATCTAACGATAACCTAATAAGGCGGTTTAATAGAAGACTATTTGTTCTAGAAGGTAAGAAGCATTAATGTCTCCTTACGATTATATACTTATTAATTTTCTAGGTCCTACCGATATACCCTCGTCGCCTAAACGCGTAGATAAATATCTTTAGAGGCTAAAGGGCAAGGGTAAAGCAAGCTAAGCATAGGGAGACTGTAGCGAGAACGAGATATCGGAAGAGTAAGGCTCTCCGTAGTATATACGAAGGAAGGGGGTTCCTCGGAAAACAGTACCGAAAAACAAGAAGGCTATAGGTAGATAGGAGAAGGCTAAAAAGAGTAGGCGGACGAAGACTATCGCGAAGAAAAGTTATCTTTCTATTAAAAGAAAGGGAACAAGGCAGGACTCGACGACAAAGAAGCGGCGCTTTAAACTAGGTACTATTACCCTTCGCTAGATCCGGCTTTTCTAAAACAAAAGAGGGACCGAGCTTTTAATCCCTAAGACTCCCTTCTAGCGACTCGTCCGAGAAATTACATTAGATTTTCGGTCTAGTATGCGATTTACGGCTAAGGCGATTAGTGCTCTTTAGGAAGCTACGGAGGCATTTCTCGTAACCGAGCTTAAGCTTTTAAACCTCCTTACTATCTATACGAAGCGGGTTACTCTTTAAAATAAAGATATATAGCTTCTAGCTAAAATTCGGCGTCGGTTTATAGCGGATTAGTTAGAAATTGTATTTAGTCCTTAGATTAACCTAGGAGGAGGCCTATTTTCGTATCCTTTTACCGGCTATAGGTACCGGCTACATTTCTGATTTTATCTCCGCGCCGTCCCTAAATCTAAGGTACGAAGTAGAAACCTAGCGCTCTATATTTACCCGGCTATTATAGAGACGAGCTACATTTAGATTAGTTTCTTCGTATATCGCGACCTAGCGGGTAGTAAGCGAAAGGGCGATAGAACGTTTATAATACGTCTCTATTTAGACCTAAAATACAAAGGTCCTAAGGAGCCCTAGCATCCTAACTATAAGGAGATTCTTTAGCATTAGCACTTTAATCCTCTATACTACGAGGCAGATAGCAAGCCTACGAGAGAGAAACTTTAACGAGAAATTCTCTATAATACGTAGCGCTATTATATAGCTACAAATACGCACTAAGTCCGGCAACTCGAAGAAGAATTAAGACAGCGTATTAGCGACCGAGGAAGAGATCGATAGTATACTAGTAGAGTCGAGGTCTTACAAGCGAAGCATAAGATAATATAGGCTCTTAGTCGTATAGAGTAACGTACTATATAAATAACTAGGCGTACTACTCTTATTCACTTACGACCTATATCCTAGGATACTCTTCTCGTACTTTTTATACTCTTTTCTAATACCTTACCTAAAAGCGCTCCGCGATAACCGAGTAAATATAAGCTATAGGGTTTCCGCTCGGTACCTTAGCCTCCGAGATAGGGCGGAGTTAAATTTAGAGCGATAGCCGGCACTCGTAGCCGGTATATAGAGACGGTAGTAGGCCTTTTCCTACTAAATAACTAGCTTGTTTAGTATAGCCTACCTAATATTTCTTATATTTACTAGCAATAGGCCTAGGTTACTTATAAGATTACTATAGCTAGTAAAGGCATTACTAAAGAATATCTATACTATAGTAAGATACTATTATTACGCCGGCTATTTATTAAAAGGAGGCTTTCGCCTATTACTATACCGGCTATATATGCCGGCTATATTTCAAAGTCTCCCGTACCTGCCTTTTTTAGCCGTGCCTACCTTTTTTAGCCGTGCCTGCCTTCTTTCCTTGCTCTAACGTTACTATAATATAGGCTTACGCGAAGCTTACTCTGTTGCCTAGCGACACTACGACACTACCGCTATATTCAACCTTCGTATCGATACCTATACCTCTACGCTCTATATCTACTACCTCCGCAATACCCTCGCTCCGCGCGCGCCTTCGTATACCTTCGTAACGTACTTTTTTCCTTAATTCGACGACTTTTACAATAGCGAGTCTACTTAACTAAGTTACGACGCCTCGTAAGAAGGGACCTAGTGCTTCTACGGGTCGTAACAAGACCGGAAATAGTAGAACGAGTACAGTATATTAACGTAAGAGGGCTACTACTACTGCCGCTAGCTCCGGTGCTAGAAAGGGCGTCGCGAGCAAGGCTCCGCGTAAGACAACGGCGGGTAAGGCTCTACGTAAGACGATAACTAGCGCTTCTACTACTAGTAGCAATCGTACGAAGCGTCGATAGCGCCTAGGAAGTAAGTCCTATTTGTAGCCGGCAGCGTAGCCGGCAGCGTAGCCGGTAGCGTAGCCGGCATTCTTACTGTCTTTTTACTAATCCTTCTTTAGCCGTAGCCCTCCGTAAGATTCGGCAGTATTAGAAGAGTTCTTAGCTCCTAATCCGTAAAACTCCTTTCTAACGACTTATTCGCGAAATTGCCTAGGATTATAGAACGGACCTTCGCTTCTAAGCCTCCGCGATAGGCGCCCTTTAAGAGGCTACAGAAGCCTACCTAGTTCGTATCTTCGAATATATGTTTCTCTTCTACCTCTTTTCGGACTATGCTAATACTATTTTAGCGGTTAACCTTATAGCTATCTACGCGAAGCGTATAACGATTATAGACAAGGATTTTAAAGCACTCGATTAGATTCTAAAAGGCTAGAATGTCTATATTCGAGACGGTGCTAGGTAGGATAGATGTTCTAGTAGAAAGGATATTCGTAGTATTATCTACAAGCTTTTCTATATACGGAATAAGCCGCTGTTATACGGCGCTACATACCGCGCTCTAAATACTCTCTAAGTATATATATATAGTATAGTATGCTTTATTAGCCGTACGGAATAGAAGTCTCCTAAAATCCCGTTAGTATTAAGGAGTAAAAAGGCCGGCTACGCTGCCGGCTACGCTGCCGGCTACGCTACTAGCTACGCTGCTAGGTTTTTTAAAGAACTAAAAGAAGATAGACATTCCGGTTGATTTGTATTAGTTTAGATTTTTATAAAAAGAAAACAGGGAAAAATAAGGAAGGTTGAAGAGCCTAATAGTTATAGTTATAGGCACTATCCCTGTTTTCTAGAGCATATTATATACCTGCCTTCGCAACTCTACCTAATACTCCCTCTAAATATCCTTATACTCTACCTACTGAAAATTCAACTAGGTACCTAGATCTGTAGCTACCTTTATATCTTTTACTATCTTCTATAGGTTGAAGGCCTCTTCTATAGCAGCCTCTACCTCCTTATATAATACGAAGTTACTACCTGCCCTACCCTTTATATCTCCTAAATAACTAAGAGTTCTAAGGAACGAACTAGCATTCGGCCTTAGTATAGCGAGTAACTAGTAGAACGTTCTATAGAGCTGCCTTATAGCTCTTTTATATACTATACCGATACCGAGGGAGGAGCTATCCTAGTACTTAATATTGTCGAATAGTTCGGTAGGAAAGTGTATAAACTTCTTAAGGAGGAGGACTTCTAGGGAAATCGATAAGTTCTACCTAGATCTAGATAAAGACATTCTACTAAGTAGTTAGAGAATTGAACCGTAAACGAAAGGATGAAATTTATACCTAAGGAGTGCAGTTTCCGAACTAAACTATAATGCCTTATATGTATGTATATATGCTTTTGATTAGTTAGTGCCCTTAGCTGATTGTCTATAGATTTGAGGTTATATAAGTACCTTTATATAACTACGTAGCCTAAGTAGGATTCGAAAATTCTATAAGTACTAAGGACTAAAAATGCCGGCTACGCTGCCGGCTACACTACTAAGTCTTATAAAGGGCTTGCTTAAAGCTACGTATACATTCGTACACTTCTTAAAAACCGATAAATTATATAGTTCGAACTAGCTACTTATATAGTTGCTTAGCAAACTAACCTAAACCAAACTAGAGTTTCGGCTTAGCAAACCAAACTAAACCAACCCGAACTACTACGGGGTCTAGACGCTATATTATATTACTCCTATATACTACTCTACTAATTTCCCTATAATAGGAGATATTAAAACTAAATCTTAGCGTAGCAAGCGACGCCTAGCTACAATAAGCGATAATAAGCTATTCGAGTAGGTATATCGCGTAGTCTTTACTCCCCTATAATATGCCCTAACCGCTAGTAGCTACGTGCGGCTATTAGCGACTACGACGATCGCCGACGCCGAAGCCTTCTTAATATAGCTTATTCTCTAGGTAGGTATATCCCCTAGTATACGAAGATACCTTAATAGTAGGCTAATAGAGCCTAGCAAACGCAGTTTCGTACTAATACTATAATAGTATAGATATTATCGTAAAATTAGAACTAGGATCTAAGCTAGGAGCTATACTAAAGACTACCGCTAAAGAGAAAAGGACTACTAAAAAGAAGGACATCGTTAAGCTAAGTTTCGATAATAAGTATAGCAACGTAGTAGAGCTAGACGACGGAACCTATAGGGATATAAACGAGTTCGATAGTAAGGGTAAGCGCGTCCGAATACTTAGACTATTAGTAGTAGCTAATATTCGTTTAGCCGATAGAAATTATTATTTCAAATCCTTCGGAGAGGTATAGAAAGAGGAAAAGCGATAGCGAAGGTAGGATATTCGGTTCTAGTTATCCGGGAACGTATACTAACCGATATAACTAGGTAACGATCTAACGAGTCGAAAACAATATATCGAGGATATAGGCTTTATATTATCGGAAGCTCGCAAAATACCGTATAACAAGACTAAAGCTACAAATAAGGTAGGGAGGCCTACTACCCCTAGACGTAATCCTAAGGCCTCCTCCCTCTTATCGATAAGCGATATAAGTTCCGAGGATTAATAGAGGAAGGTAAAGCTATAGGGGGAAAGGAAAGCGCGAGGGGAATCCTCTAGTAGAGGCGAAGATTAAGTTTCGGACCGAATTAGGGGCAATATATACGAGGAAAGTACTAGCGTTACGGATAGCCCCCTAAAACGTAAGCGTAGACAACCCCGCAAATCTAGTTAGCTAAACGGCGTTAGATCGAATAGCGAGGCTACGAGATTATTATAGCGTAAATTAACCTTCTTATAGCTACGACGTTAAGAATATTAGCTTTCGGGTGCGATTAATTAGCTTTAACTAATGTAACGCGCTTGTACTATAGTATAAGCACTTTATATAATTAGTACACTTCGGTAGAAGAGTGTTAGTATACGTTATATACCGTATACTGTTATAGACTCTAGGTTATACCGACAGACGCCGTAGCTATAGTATATATACTAGTTGTAATACGAGTACGTATAACATTGCTATAAGCGGTCTAAAATGTAGGAGACAAATAAAACGCATCTTTCGTACTAAGCAACTACAAAGGCCTTAACTAAGGTAGTCTGCTAGAACCCGATTATACGCGCCGTCCTAACCGAGGGAAAACTATCTATATCTTAAGTGTATACTAATAGTCTTCCCCTTTTCTACAACTAATCTATACTCGGGAGCGAAGCTAAAATATACTACGATAAAGCCCTATACTTGCCCGAAGTAATCGACTAGTAAGCGGTGCCGCCTAGAGCACTTCCTAAGAGGTACTAGAGCTATAATATTCGAGATACTTCGGACCCCGTCGAACGTAGTAATTATATTAGGGTTCGTATCGGAATAGTAGCTCTATACGTTTAAATTCGAGCTACGATACCTAGTACTTCTTTAAGGGTATCGTCTACGGTTCCTACTCTAAGTCTTTAGCCGGCTAGCCTCCTATAGTCGCTAGCGCCGGCTAATCTTTAGGGAGATCGACTTAAACGGCGCTAGGTATACGGTCCGCGGATCGTATATATCCTAAAACGAATTGCTTAAAGCGTAACTCGTAATCCTAATATAGGTATAATATAAACTCCGGTAGCACTAGACGGCTAGATATCGGAACCTGTCCGATAGACTAATAATAGTAAAGAACTAGGTCGTATATCGGCTAATTACTATAGACTAGCTCTATAGTACGGGTTACCGCTATATACTAGCGCCCTTTGCCTTTACTCGTATAGCTTAGATTACTAGTTAAGGTCTCCGGGGACAGAAGTAGCTAATAGGTACGGAGACATATAATATAGAGTTTCTCGAAAAAGGCATTATAGCCCTATAGGAGACGAGTTCCTCGAAATAAAGGACTTTAATAGGCTTGCTAAATAAGCTATAGCTACTAACGGAATAGCTTTCTAAAGAAGTTTTTCCGATAACCTAGATTTCGATTGCTTGCCTTTAGATCGTAGCTAGTAGTGTCTTAGAGATCCTAGAAGAATATATTAAGCAGCTAGCGGGGGTTCCTAAGTACCCTAGTTCAGCCGTATATAGTATTAATCCTAGGCTTTACGATAGCTACCGACGCGATATCGTCGTAGTAGAATATAATGTCGTTAGCTAATCGGCTATAATCCGCTTCTTATATATTACGCTTTCGGACGGCCTCCTAGAAGTCCTACCGAAATTAATAGAGAGCTTCGTATAGAGCTATATTAAGGAGGAAGTCGTAGATCTTAGCGCTAGCCTAGGTAGGTCTTCGCGTTATTTAATTATAGCACTATTAGACGCGTACTAAAGTGTTTGTTCCGGCCTCTACCGCCTACGCTCGCCTTATAAAGGCAGCCTAAATTCGCGTAGCCGAGACCGTAACGAGATTCTTTAGGAATAGATAAAAGGTAAGATTCTCCTAGTTACAAATCGGACTAAACTAGCTAAAGCTATACTTAGGTATCGTAGCTCCGAACCCTACGCTATAGCGCTCGGGATTCTTCCGGATAGGATACCCCTATAGGTTACGATAGTCTTTGCTAGAGAAGTTAGGCGCAATCGGCATCGTACGAATAGCGTCTATAATTAGCAGTATAAACCTGCTCTTATCCGGGCTCGGAAACCCCTTCGTCCGAGATTCGGCATCCTCTAGAACGGCGCAGAGTCGATTAGTTCTATACCTTCCGAAATTTAGCTACTCCTTAGTATCGATAGACTAGTAAGGGATAAAGGCGAGTATACTAAATTGTAGACGTAAGGGGAGATATTAAATAACGCGTTCTTGCTCTTCGGTAACGAGTATAAGTTTATAGAACGCTTCCTAAGTTAGGCGATATTCTTTACGAGCTAGTATATTCTAATACGTATATTCTCGGCTATCGTAGACCCGAAGCTTAGACTGCGTATAGTCCTATAGTATCTAGTCTATCTAATTAGTAGCTCTTCCTAGTTTGCTTAGGTTAACTCTATCCCTCCTACCGGCCGCAAACTAGTCGAATCGCTTATAAGAGAACGGGAAGTTCTTTCGAATATCTAACTAACATTTGCTTTAAGCGTAGAACTAGATATATAGATACCCCTAGGAGTTGAGTAGAGATTTTGCTAAAGGCGTAATAGTTCTATTAGTTAGGTCCCTATAGTGTATATAACGATAGAGCTTTACCGTCTTCGGCCTATTATATATTAGCGTTTTAGGGAATAAGCAGTTAGCGTAGGCTTTAATATAGTAGGGACGGTAACAAAGTATATAAGGGGTATCTTCGCAAGCCGTAGTCTCTTTACTAATGTCTATAACGAGAGTTAGAAGATATATAATATCGTACTATTATAGAACTTTATAGTAGAACGAACGAAGTTACTCCGATAATCGTATCGAGCGGTAGCTATACTTAGTATTCTTCGCTAAGAAGAAAATTAGCGTTCTTCGAAATTCCGCGAGTCGATCGATATAGTTTATACGCTATTCTATTTTAGTCTATAGACGCTCTAAACATTCTTATAGAACGGCGTAAGTAATATAAGCGTTAGTTTCTCCCGATAACCCTAACGTCCGTTTGCTTCTAGTAACGGCCTTTGCATTGTTAAGAGATATATCGTAAGTAGGGGTAATATCTAGTAGGCTGCTTTATAGTAGTACCTCTCTTAGCGATAGATAGAGTACGAGATCGTAGAAATTACGAGATTTAGTATCGGTAACATAGGTTAACGGCCGTAGCTTTTAAGTATAAATGAGATAGATATTAGTTCTACCGTACTCGGATTAGAACGTTACAAACAGCTAGTAACAATATCGAGTAATATCGACTTAGTCGAAGTTTCTAGGCTAGACCCCTTAGATACTAGGATTTAGGTAGAGCTCCTTTATAATCTACCGTCCCTTAGGAGGGATTTAGTTAATATATAGTACCTATCTAAAGGCCGTAAGAGAGCTCGGGAAGCCTATATAAGAATTATTGTCGTAGGTAATAGAAGGGGCGGAAGTAGATAGGGTATTTAGCTTATATAATTAATAAATACAAAGATACCGAGGCTCTTCGTAGGTAGCTCTAGAATATAAACGACCTTCGATATGTTTCCGAAGCGATTAGGGTAAGAGACTAGGACTAGTCTCTCTTTTACCGCGTTCTAAGAGTTAAGAACTAGTAAGGACGTATAGCGTACTCTCGACGGTCTCTAGTTGTTTTAAAGAATAGTATTATACTCCGCTCCGATCGAAATCTACCCTATAGGCGTCGAGAGATTGTTCGTATACTAACTAAGTATACCCCTAGAACTGCTATAATTGCCTGTATAATATTAAAGCTAGCTCCTCCCGCTCTCGAGTATAGTCGAAGTCCTTAATCGCCTACCTCTCTAGTCCTTCGGCTATATCCTTGTAAGAGAGGGCCGCTCTCTGCCTTACTTAGTTAAAAGCTCGCTAGATTTGTTAGGTTTAGGAGAGATTACGTAGTAGTAGATCGCTAGGTACCTCGGTAGTTATTGCGTATAGCTATACCTCTAGTGCTTCGAGGACGAAGTCCTCGAACGAGTTATTAAGACTATCCTATTCTTCGCGAGTAAGACCGCCTTCGCTAATAGAAACTTAGCGATCTAACAATAGGGTAGGTTCGTCCTATATTAGCGTTCTGTTTAGTACTAAGACGCTTAGAGATTAACAAATTACGTACTAGAGGCTCGTTATAGGTATTCGCGATACGTTGTTCCCTAGCGCGCTCTACTAGAAGCTAGGGTATTAGTTTATCTTCCGGATCGTCTACTTTATTTTCTAGATAGTCTGCTCTATCTTCCGGAGAGTCTCCTTTATCTCCCGGATTGTCTACTTCGTCGGAGTTATAGTTGCTATTATTATAATAGTTCTCGTAGTTATTACTACTAAACCCGTCGATCCCTAAATCGTTATTCTTATCCGGGGTATCGAAAGGAGCTTACCTAGTAGGAGTAATAGGATCGATATAATTAGCCGGCTAGATAGCTAAGTAGTAATTAGAAAGAGTAAAATAGTAGGCTAAGTAGTTATACTAGTAGATTGTACCGTTTGCCTTCGGCTTAGGCGGTGTCGTTAAATACGGCGTAGACATTGTCGATTATTAATTTCCTAGTCTATCGTATTATTAGGAAGGCCTAGTTAAGCAGTAAGGATATAACGCGGAATCTTACGTCTCTTTTACGTCGCTTATTTAGGAGGATATTAATCGTCTATACTTAAAAAGAAAAGTATTAGAGATTATATCGGCTTACGTAGATAGAACTAGTTAGGAATATCTTGTATATATATATATATATATATATATCGGTCTCGTATAGACTTTAATTACTAACGCAACGCTAAGGCCTCTAAGGCCTAGGGGCAGATAAGGGAACGATGCTAAACCTTTACTAGGGGCTCTAGGGGTAAGAGGCAGGCCAACCTAGCCGTTAAACCGAGCCCTAGCTAAAAGCCCGAGCGCTACCCCTAGCTAGCCCGAGCTAAAAGCCCGAGCGCTACCCTAAGCGCTAGCCCTAGCTCCGAGCCCGAGCTACCCCTCCTCTAAGGCGCCCCACTTTATAGGCTGCTTAGACCTGCTAAGTTCTAACTCGTATCTCTTCTAAATCTTTAATAATTTAGTCTTATATAGAACAATATTACAACAAGGCACGATACAATGTGTGTACTAGCGGGCTAAGCGAAGCCTACCTAGGCGTACCTATAGGATTATACGCAGCTATAAGATTAACTACAGTTAATGTATATAATCTTTAATTATAGTTATACCAAATTTAAGCTGTCCGTCTGTATACTAACCGTGTCTATAACTGTTTATCTTCCTACTAACTATTAATACTTTTAGCTATGTCTTAACAGTATCTACCTATTAATATTTTGAATATTTAGTATTATAAGAACGGTTACTAGGTCTACGAACGGTTAGTGTATCTGTAAAGGGTTAGGTTTAGCCTATAAATAGTATACTACTCGGTTACTTCGCGGGGGTGCGATTAATATTAGACTTTATATGTTTACTATATACTATGTTATCCTTAGACTCCTAGGGTTCTCGTAGCCCCGTCGCCCTTCCGCTCCGCTAGTTTTCTATATATATTAATCTAATACTTCTCGCGCGCGCGTACAATGTCTGCTACTAGTAAACTAGAGTATTAAAATATATAAACAAACGTTTATAGTACGAGAATTTACAGTTATATAAGCGCAAAAGTTAGCTATAACTTTAAGTAGCAATATGCCCTAACATTACTCAATTTGGTACACTACACGTATAGGCTAAGACTTGTGTAGTAAAGAATTAATAAGATAGAGTCTATTGTATACTATATATCTTATAGAAGGCTACTGCTGTTACATAGTTAATATAGTCTAGGTAAGAAATGTATTAATTAAAGTTTATTAAACTAGCTATATACTACTATAACAGAGTAAGTATATTATAGCTTCTTTCTAGATAGTATATATAGAGGTATTATACACCTTTAGTAGGAGGCCCCTATTCTACTATGTAAATCAATATCCCTATTTAAGGAACTAACCTAAATCTATTTTTGAAGTATACCTAGTAAACCTTTACTAGCTAGCTATATAACTAAATAGTTGTAAAAATTGATGTAAATAAATTACACTGTATATTTATACTCTTAGATTATACTACTATATAGCTAAGTATACTTAAATACTACAGGTATCTATAGATTAAAGCCTCCCGAGTCCCCTATATTATTTACATTAGGAATCCTATCCGATACTTCTCGTTATATACTAAGAATACTTTCTATTTAGAAAAAAAAAACAGTAAGTTGTTTCAAATACGCATTCTCTTTCAAGGGCATACAAAGCTCTAATAAACATATATTATAGACTTTTCCTCTACTAAGTATAGCAATAGTAAAGACACACTATATCTATAGTAGTAGCTTACTTACTTAGTAGATAGTTAAAAAGGATATAATTAGGATTTACATTAATAAATCCGTATTTCTATCTAAGTTCCCTAATAACGGGTTGCTTCTAAAAAAGTATAGAAATAATACTTTTTTATAAAATAGTATTCTTACGTTTAGATTGTAATGCCTTTTTAACATTACTATACCTAAGCTAATATATAACGATTATTGTGTCTAGTATATTGTCTACTAGTAGTATTAATAAATATTGAACTTCTAAATTATAGTCTATTATTATTATTAACTAACTTCTTATAATTACTCTCTTAATCTTTAGCTATTATTTTGTGTTTTCCCCCTGCCTAAATAAGTTAATTAATAGTATAGAACTTTGAGAACTAAGTATCTAATAGCTAATTTACATTACCGATCTCTTATTATAGACTTCTCTAATAATACTTTTATTGCCTTATAAGGTACGTTAGTATATATCTCGTAGTCCTAGTAGCTAGGTTTTTTAACTTAATAGATTAATGTTTACTATTACAATTAGCTCTACTCGAAAAACTATTAAAAAATAGCTTTAATCTTTAGCTAATATAGTATACTCTAATAAAATAAATCTAGCTATTTACGTAGCTTACTATATATAACTATACGGATTGCAATTCTAGCAATACTACAAGAGTAGTTATAAATAGAATATACCTGTACAGTTTTAGGATAATTTTCCTACTAGTAATCTTTTTAAACTCTTATAATTACTAATATCTTAGGGTTATATTCGCTATTGCTTTTTAGTCTTAACAGCCCTATAGGGAACATAATTTACTACTAGTATAATTGTTTTTTAAGTTGAATATATTAGAACGGCAGATACATTATACTATAGGTATTAGTGCTTAACCCCCCTAATATATAACTCTTAATATAGTATAAAAACTGTATAGTCCGAAAGTTCTAGTAGGTTTGGTAAGCAGCGCTATATACTATAAGTAGCTTAGACTAAAATGATAGTAGATGTTACTAAAACCAAGGAGCTCTCTATATAACCCCTAAACAATTAGAGTTTCTTTAATAATTCTCTTTTTTTCTAATTTCTTTAGTATTATATTCTATCTCTTTAGGTAGTAGTATAAATTATAATTATTCTTAGACAGTACTAAAATAGTAGGGTTGCCTAGTATAATAGTAGTCTTACAAAGCTATAGCTAGATAAGGCGGTAGTTAATAAGGCGTTAAAAACCTAGATTATAGCTAATATCCTAATATATCGGAAGTCGTAATTAAGTTACCCTTACGGTACCTACTAAGATTATATTACGCGCGGCAATATATATACGCTTATATACTAGTTAAAGTCCTACTTAAAGAATAGTTAGAGTCGCCTAGATATGCGATCGTACGGAGATTACGTAACGATAGTTACAGCGAATATCTTGGATATTATAAGTTCTTATCTCTCTCTTTTTGATATTATAGCATAACTTATAGTATAACTAATATAGTATAACCAAGATAGTATAAGATACTTAAATAACTATTTTAGTACACATAGATTATCTATAAGCTATATAGAAACTACTAATCTATCGATCGGTAGCTAGCTAGCTAGGTCGTTGCTTAAATAGCTACCTAGGCTTTAGACAGGTTACTGCCCCTTTAGCTAAGTCGGCAATAGATAAAGTCTTATAGATTATTTCACTAATATTGTATTCTGCTAGTATCTAGATATACTTATCGGTAATTATTTAGTATAAAGCTTTATACTACTATTTAAACGTCGCTATATAGGCCTATTAGTATAGTATAATAGCGTTATAGGTTCCGAAGCTTGTTAGTCGGTAGGAGTATAAGCTAACTTACCTACGTCTATTATAATATTTGTCTTCTACTAGTACTCGGTATTTAAGATAATATAGATAATATAGCAATGTATAAATATAGTATATCTAGTAATAGTTGTACCTAACGCTTACGCTATACTAGCAGCAGATATTGCGCACACTCTTCCAGGGAGGCTAGATAAACTAATAGACTACTACTGGGTATAGAGCTATTGTTAGCTTCTAAATACTTATTTCGGACTTAGTAGCAGTATACCTAAGACAAATCTAGTCTTTTTATTATAGACGCTAAGTTACTAGCTGGTTCTCTGGTGTATTAGCGGCACTTGTAGTGCTTATAACTAGTTAGTAGCTATTACTCACCATTAATTTTGAATTATAAGGCGGATATAAGCCGTTTTAACATACTCTACTAGACTTATTAAGTTTATAGGATACTTATTAACTATTATATAGTCTTAGTCTCGCTACTAGTTGTCGCGATAACTATTATTCTTATCCTAGCGAATCTGAGTACATATATAAAAGTCGGGTATTTAAGGAGCTTGTAGTAGTAATAAGGGTGTGTTGTATTTTTACGGGCTAACCAGAATAATAGTCAGAATTTGTAGTAAAGTATAGGGTTAGGGTTAGTGTAGTATGTCCTATAGAGACTAGGTAGGCTTTGCTACGGGTAGCCTACTTTAATTAATTCTAACTACAACAGTAAGCTTTATAGTAGAGCTAGCGGTATACCTTTCTTAGCTGTACATAGCGGTTACTAAGTGCTACTAGCAGATAAGGAACTAATCGTAGTCTATATTAGCTGAGTCTCTAGTCTTGGCGGTACTATAGCTAATTTACAAGCTAGAGCTCCGCCGCTAGCCTAAGTATTTCTATATACACAAAAGCCTTCTTAATCGCTAGAAGTGTAGTAAGTAAGACAGCACGCTAAGGGGTAATCGCTAGTAGACGGTATTATATAAGCTATACGACGACAGGACTCTTAATTACATTATATACGGTAGTAAGGCGGCTAGTAACTAAGAGACTATTAGAAGCTAGCATATATAGCACCTCCTAGCAGTAAGACTATATGTCGTAACTTACTTAGACTTAAGTAGGCTAAGCGCTTATACTTACCTATATAACTAATTCTACCTCTAGTTTCGGTATAATATTGTCTTACTAGTAAAGGGTAGCTTTTTAGCTAGTAGAAGCATTAATAATCTTTGCTTAGGACGTAGTCTTATAACAGACCCAAGTCTCGCCTTTATACGCATATAGAATAGTCTATTTCGTAATCTCGGAATACTACTTAGGCTCGGGCGGATAGCTAGGGTTCGGTCTAGTATAGACTTTATTAGTAATATAGTCCTCTTTCTTAGGTATAACAACTATACTACTCTTGCTTTATACTATATATTAAATAGTACTAACCTAAGGGTAGTGTATTTATAATATTACTAGTAAATGAAATAGGAGGTTTAGTATATATATAAATACGAACGTAATATCCTTATAGAGCAGAAATATAGTATATTAAATGAGGTATATATCTATATTACCTCCTAACCTAGACTGCTTAGCGCGGTATATTATAAAGCCCCTTAAACCTTCGTATATCGCCCGTAGATAATATATAGCTAGAGAAGCGAGGAAAATAAAATCATTAGGGCTACGCGAGATTTGTTACTCTATAGCACCTCTACGCGACAGACGCGTCTAGAGGAGAGGTTGCCCCGGTTGCCTTAGTTGCCTATAGCGACGCGCGGCTACTAGTATAAAGTTTCCTGCCTAAAACAAGGGATCCTCTAGCTAGTATCTCTCCTCCTTTATCTAAGCCTTATATAAGGATATACTAATCTTCAAGTTACGAGATTATATGTACCCTGCTTACTCTTTACGAACCCTACTAAACGGCCTAACGATTTCGACCTATAACTAGATAGCCGAAAGCCCCGTATCCTACTACCGCTACTAGAATACCCTACAAAGTTAGTCGCACTTCCCTCTATATAGCGAGTCGCGGGAGATAGCTCCCTTCCCGTATCGTTATCGACCTCGCCCTAACGACCTAACGCGTTTAAATCTAAGATGTCGTACGACTACCTAGCTCGAGGGACATTATACCCGCCCTAGGATTGTAAGAGAGTACTAAACTTATCTACCTCCCCTAGATTATAGACAGACAATTATACTAGGAGGACATAGCGCTTTTTATCTTAAAGGCATTATATACCTAGCTCCTACCCTACGACCTATAGGTATAGGATAGCTAGGATATAGAGAAAGTGCTAGAAACGGCTAAAAGGGACTTTATTCGAGCAGTAATCGACCTTGTTACTACCGGTATTACTATATATTAGACGAACTCGACTATCCGCTTACGTAAGAATATCGATACGCAATTTAAGGCTATTTACGGAAGGCCCGGACTAGGCCCTAATAGCATTTTACTATTTCTTAAAAGCGCTACTAAACGCTACGCGTTACTTATATATATACTATTTAACGGTACTCTCTATTAGAAATGCGGTATTACTAACTCTAGAAAGTTCGGAGAGCATATAGTTATATATATTAATAACGAAGGCCTGCCGCTAACCTAGAGTGCTACTCTAGCAGATATTATTAACGTATTCTTCCGGATAACGCGTAGTACCTACAATTAATGCGATAGCTCTACGCGTAGTAGTCGCTTTATTATCGGCGAGCTTCTAAAGTACTAGCTAGCGGACATCGTATATGCTAGTTCGCGTAGACGACGATTCAAAATATAGCTAGGTATAGCACGTCTAATATAGCTCGGAGATAACAGTACGAAAGATATAGCGTTTCGTCCTATAGCACTCGTATATTGCAGAAACAAGCATTATATAGGGGCTATAATTGTCTACGAAGAGGGCGAAGCTATCCGATATACCTACGATAGAATAAGGTATAGTAGTATTAGCTAGTAACCGGCCCTACACCTATAGGCCAGTTTTGAGCCTATATAAGAGGCCTCCTTCTATATTGTAGATAGGGCATCAACCTCGTACAGTATATTGTTTATGTCACACTTCTACAATGCCTATATTGTAGGGCTATAGTTATTAGCCTAAGCGACAGTCTCGTTATCCTATCTTGCTAAACATAGCTGCCTATATTGCTATAGGTTATGTTACCCTCGGTAGCCTATACTATTGCTATAAGTGGTAGTAGTGGTATTAGTTTCCGTCCTTTATTAGAGCCGAAGGTAGGGCTATCTCTTTATATCTAATAGGTTCGGGTATGTTAAAGGTAGTCTCTAGGTACGAATAGCTATAACCGAAGCGAGGGCACGATAAGAGCCTACGATACGGACGATATAGAAGTATCTTAAGGGGCTATTACGACAAGTAGAGAAACCTCTTAATAAGGGCATCGCTTTAACCCCGAAAAGCTACAAACCCTTAGGACTGTTACAGCTTAGGGCCTAGTCTATAGCTATAGCTAGCTTCTAAGGACTCGGCTCCGGGTCGAAGACCTATTTAGTACCGCTTGCTCGAGATAAGCTACCGCCCGCCTAAGGAGGAGATAGACTAATTACCTATCGGCCTTGCTTAGTTTGCTAAGACTATCTATACGATAGCAATTTCTAGATTATAGGTCGGATGCCTAGATAGTTCCCCTATCGACCGGGTAGATTACTTCGGGATTCGCTACCTCGTTCGGATAGTACTTAGCCTTCTACTAAAAAAAAAGAAGGTCCCCGCCCCCCCCGCCTAGCTAAAGGAGATACGAGCTAGTTTCTAGGATCTAGGTGTAAATAGAGATTGTAGTCTCTCCCTCCGAGCGGCTTTCGTCTAATACTAAACTTAGCTCCTAGGGATATATAGGCGACCCCTAGGAGGCCAAATTCTAATGCTACCCCGGGGGTAATATTAGAAGAAAACAGCCTAGCATACTATTCTCTCGCATAGCAATATCGAAACAAACCAAACCTATAATATACACTAAAAACACTTTCCTATAGCATTTTATTTTAACTACTTTACGACAATCGAATAAGCTCTAGCTCTAGCGAAAACGAGCATTACGAATTAGCGGAATCTTCGGAATCTAATAACCTACCGGACCCTATTAACGAAGAAATTAGGCGACGACTAGTTGTTATAAGCGCCGTCGAACTAGGGGCTGTCGAGCCTTCTACGCCCGAGGCTCTCTACAATATCGTTATAAAGATAATTCAAGGGCAAACTAACCTTCTCCGTTAGAATAGGCGTCGCCTACTAGAGCTAGGAAGTAGTAGGAACCCTTTATTCGAAGGGTAGAACGCTACGGCGTACGTAGAACGCTTCGAGGACAACTTAGCCGAGTATAGACTCGAAGAGGAGTCGGACTAGTACAAGGTCCGGTCCCTTACGAGGACTACTATTACTAAGCTTTACCGAACCCTTAGAACCCTAGTTAGCTACCTAGAAAAGGACGACAAGTCTAATACCGACTAGGAGGTCTTTAAGTAGGCCTTTATAAGGGAGTATCGGGATCGCGATAGCCGTCGCATTAAAGGCAGTCGTACGTAGCTTAAGAACCTCTATATAGAGAGGCACACCGAAGATAACGACCTAAAGGAGTACGTCCGCGAGTTTGTTAAGTTAGCGGACAGTATCGACTAGTAGGACCTCGAGAATTCTTAGAGAACGAGGCTACTCCTTAAAGGGTTGCCGTAGTCTACGGCTAAGCGTGTCTTCCGTCGCTACAAGCTTAGCGAAGCTAATCCCGAGACCTTTAGGAAGTATAAAGAGGTCCTAGAGGCTATTAAGGACGACATTAATAGCTCCGCCGACGCAAAGAAGTTTATTTACGACGAGGACCGGAATAACCTAGCCTAGGTAAGGAACGATACCTCGGGAACTAGAGGGCCTAAGTTTCTTCCTAAATCGCAAAGTAGTCCTAGTACCGTAACTCCTACTGTTACTAAGCATTCTTAGGACGTTGCGGACTTAGCTAAATCCCTAGCCTAGCTTAACCTTAATGCGAAAGCACTATAGCGAGTTAGGGAGGTCCTTAATGCTAGTATACTAAAGGATATACTACTAGTCTACTAGGTCTCCGATCCTAACTACCCTAAGGCCCCTTTAGTTAACGTCTACGCTATACGGAAGATCTATTCGGACTTGGATAGTAAGTGCTAGATATGCGGCGGTTTTAAACATATTCAATTAGACTGCCCTATCTAGAAGGAGCTTCTTAAGAGGAAGCTCGTTATATAAGTAAATAGTCGGTTCTACTATACCGATACCGGCGACAAGATTGACTTCGAGTAGGATCGTAGAGCCCCGAAGCTACCTTAACTTAGGAGTCTTCTAGAGAAGAAGTATAGTAGTAAGATCGAGTTTAAGGATACTAGGAATAGTACCCTCGCCGCTATTACTAAACGAGAGACTTAGAAGGTTAGGGCAAAATAGGTTAAGGAGCGGAGCAGTAACGGTACTACTAAGCCTATTAAAGTCAACTTTGTGTCTTAGGACCCGGACGCAGTTACTAATGTTTACGCGGTTACTAAGAACAGTATAGATGTCTACGCTACTACAAGGTCCTAAACCTAGTCCTAGGGCAAGGGCAAGAGCCCTTAGAACCCTACCCGCCCTAGTACGGCAGCCCCTACTAGGATACTTAAGAAGCAGGCAGCTAATAAGGCTAAGAAACAGCGAGAATTAGTCGCTAAGACTAAGACACTCTAGACAGCTAAAGACCGTGCAACCCGAGCTAGTATAGCTACTCCGGAGGTCCTAGAGACTCCCGATGTCGACATAGAGGATGTTACTACCGACATTAGTAGTACCCTAGGCCTAGCTAACCCGCCGGCCTATAAACGAAAGTTAGCCGACCTAAAGAGCTTTCGCTTTAATAGGTACATAAAGAAGTATAGTGCCGGGCCTACTAACTCTTACGATACAAAGGCAAATGCTCTCTTCTAGGCTTTATAGTTCCTAGACCTCAAGTCTAACGTATCTATAGAGGAGCTTCTAGTATACGGTTTGCCTACTAACCTATTCTAAAGCCGGATTCCTAACGATACCACCTTTATAAAAGACCTTGCAGCCCTCTAACGTAAATAGGGGCGAGAGGACTATATCGACGTCTCTTTCCTATAGTTCCTTCCTAAATTTTTAGGGGCCTAGGAGTTAGTAGAAGGCGAATTAGTAACCTACGAGAGCTAGGAGACTATCGATAATACTAACGAAGAGGGGATTAAGGAGATAGGCCGAGGGGATAATAATAATACCGACTTTGCTTCGGTTTTAGTTTCTATTAAGGCTGTCCGATTTACTAGCTAACAAATCGGTCGAGTAGGACCTCCTCGACCTAAGGAACTTTACTCTATCCCTAATAATATAGACCTTTCCGTAGTTACCCGTTCCTTTGCCGTCGTTCCCGCTATCTATATTCAAGTTACGATCGGAAGCTATAGTTAGTAGTTGCTAGCAATGCTTAATAACGGTTTAGAGTTACTTATTATAAGTAAGCGCTAGGCTAAACAGCTCCGACTGCTAATAAATAGAGATATTTCCCTTAGTATATAGGGAGTAAATAGGGAGGTTGCGCTAGTAGGTGCCTACTACAATATTATAGTAGACGCTTTCGGCATATGCTTTTCCTTTACCTTCTAGATTGCCGCTAACCCGAACACGCTAATCATTCTAAGTCGACTATAGTCTCGTATAACCCGGGGTATCTAGCGCAACTGCGACGATAGCTCCTAGGAAGGAACTATCGCTAACTAGAAGGGCAACCGAGTCGTATTTACTAGTTATGTCGGAAACACTAGCTATAAGTCCTACGAGGATATCCTTACTACTTCTAAGCGCTCTTCGGGAAACGCTATAGCGCGGTTATAAGACCGGCAATCTGCGCTATAAGTTAGTATAGCTTAAATAGGTTATATCTAGAGGTACGCCGCTCTGTACGTTAAGGCAAGTTTCTAGGCTCTATACTAAGGAGGCGAATGCTCGAAGCGATAGCAAGTATAACAACCCGGTAACGACAACCTAGTATACGAATCTTAGTAATAATACTATCGCAGGCATCGCCGCCGGAAGCGGATCTACCCGAGCCCGAATCCGAACTAACTAATTAGAGCGCCGAGCTAATACTACCCTAGGGGTATTATTAGGAATCTAACGTTTTCGCCGGAATTATAAATTAGGATTACTAGCTGCATACCTACCGACTTAAGGAGACTTCTAATAAAGTTTACGCGCTATTCTATTGCGCTAATCTCCGGGCCTAACGTTAAAGAGAGAGGGCTCGGGTATTACGAGCGGTTAGTGTATATACCCTATATAAGAGGGTAGCTAATAAGATTAAGCCCGTAAAGGGCAGCGTGTATATAACCGATAGGTCTAATCCTAGCGGAAATCCTAACTAGCGACAAAAGTGCCTTAACCGCGAAGCGATATTAATACCTAGGGATAGTCTATACGACTAGAGGTACATTACTAAAAAGTTCTCCGCTATTCCTAGGGGATCGAGGCTAACGCCGGAGAGACTAGCGAACATTAAACCTAGCATCGAGCTTTCGGATCTTAAACTGGATTTGCTATACGAGCTTCTATACAACCGCGAAGCCGTATTAGTATATAACTTTACGTATCTAGGTAGGATTAACCCGGAGGTTGCCCCTCTATAGAGGATCCGAACGATCGAGTATAAGCCTTAGGCTTACCTAGGGTTTAAGCTAAACCTAAGCCTAAGAGGTATAGTTAAGGACATAATACGGCAGCGTATAAAGGCTAGCACCTTAGAGCCTTCCTATGCCTCGTATCGCAATCTATACTTCCTAGTTTAGAAGAAGATAGCTCCTAGGGAGCCGAAGAAGTATCGGCTAATTAACGCTATATAGAAGTTTAATATAGTTACGATTAGAGATGCTAATCTTCCTCCGGAGACTAATAGGTTCTTAGAAGCCTTTACTAACTATATAGTAGCCTCGCTAGTTAATGTGTTCTCGGGCTACGACTAGATACCTCTCTACCCTAATAGCCGGGACCTTACTAGTTTCGAGACACCTCTTAGGCTATATAGACAAACCACCCTTCCCTAAGGGGCAACTAACTCCGTAGCCTAGTTTGTTCGCATTATAAACTAAGTCCTCGCGGCCTATATCTCCTATATAGCGATGCCTTTCCTCGACGATATTAGTATTAAGGGCCCTAAAACTAGGTACGACAATAAAGAAGTAGAGCCTAGCATCCGCAGGTTCTTTCTCGAATATATTTAGAACCTCGATAGTGTCCTCTGCGACCTAGAGCGAGCTAACCTAACGGTATATAGGGAGAAGCTTTAGCTCCTATACAAACGAATAAACATTGTCGGGTTTGTAACTAATAAGAACAGCCGCTATCCTAATAATATACGGGTCCTAAAGATTGTTTCCTAGCTAGACCCTACCTATTAGAAAGATGTCCGGATCTAGCTTAGAGTAGTCTCCTACTTCCGTATCTAGGTCGAAAACTTTACGTTAGTATACAAGCCTCTATACGCCTTGCTTAAGAAAGATGCAGAGTTTAAATAGACCTCCGTTTACTAAGCCGCTAAGGACAAGGTTACTAAGGCACTTATTAGCGCGCCTACGCTTACCTCTATTAACTACTCGGAAGGCGCAGGTCTGCTAATTATTGCTATCGACTCGAGCGGGGAAGGCTACGGCGAGATACTAATATAGTGTAATCGTAAGGAGCCCTCCTTACGTTACCCTATCCGGTACGAGTCCGGTCTATAGAAACCTATCGAGGCCCGATACGATACTAGCAAGCGAGAGTGCCTTAGTGTCTATAAGGCTCTTAAGAAGTTCCGACCTTGGCTCTTTAGAGTATTCTTTCGCCTAGAAGTCGACGCTTAGACGCTAGTCTATTAACTTAACCGTATAGCCTCCGACCTACCTAACTCTACGATAGCTCGGTAGGTTGCCTAGATCTATTTGTTTAATTTCGACGTCTTCTATATCCCTAGCAAGAAGCATACTAGACCGGATAGCCTTTCTAGAAGGCCTGCTATAAAAGAAGACATCGCCGAGATAATAGAAGAAGAGGATATCGACGCGGTTATTAACCGCACCTTCTTTACTGCCTTCTATATTAACGCTATACCGGTAATTACTAGGTCTACTACCGACGACTAACCTAGTAACTAGCCTAACGAAGACCCTACTACTAACGGCGAGGACTAGGACGATACTAAGGCGGGCGAACTAGGTAGGGATAATATCCTTAATAGGGTCTACTCCGACGATTCCTATAATATCGCCTACTTCCTTACCTATACGAAGAGAGCTCCTAGTCTATTAAGGAGTTAATACCGTCGTATTATTCGCTATTCTCGGAGGTTCCTTGTTAAAGATCGCATCCTTTAGCGACAGGCTATAATTAATATACCGCTCTAGCGTATTATTAACGATCTAGTAGCCCGATAAGAAATCCTTCGCTCCGTTTACGATAAGCTCGGCTACCGGGCGGCGGAGGGCACCTTCGATGTCCTTCGTCGACACTACTAGTAGGACGGCGTATAGGCTAATGTCTCCCGCTACTATAAGAGCTATCCTAAGTGCAACTTTAGGAACAGCTACCGGCGTCTAGGAGAGCTTCGTATCCCTACTACCTAGTTAGTTAGGGAGCGGTAGTATAGCGATAGGGTCTATCTTAGCTGCAACAATAGCCTATATATTATTCGGGAGGGTCTTTCTCGATAGCCGGAGGCCTATTATTTCTATAAAGGTTGCGGTGCTATTAATGCCCGTAATATAGCTACCTTCCTATTTAAGGATCTGTTTTGCCGCTAGGGAACACCTTACGAGGTTATCTTAGACAACGCTATAAATAATATAGCTAAGGAGGTTTAAGCGCTACTTGTTTCGTATAGGGCTAAGAACGTTCGCATCTCCCCGTACTATCCCTAGTCGAATGCTATTATTAAGCGCGGCTATCGGTCGTTGATTGATACCCTATCTAAGATAACTAATAGTAGCGATAGATTAGTTCCTATTTCTACCCGCGTCCCGGCCCTTCTCTAGGCGGACCGAACTACTATTGTCGACACGACTAGACTTATACTAGCGGAACTTATAATTAGGAGGGACGCCGTTCTTCCTATTGAATTGTCCTACCGTACGTACGGCGTTTACGATTAGGGGTCTATTCGTACTAGGGTAGACCTTCTTACCCTACGGGCTAAGGCTCTTAAGGATATAACTACGACTTCTTAAGAGGGTCTTACTCGACAACGTCGGCTTCGGGAAGAGGCGAAGTAGTATTTTAATAACTATAATACTATTAATTAGGAACCTCTAAAGGTTAGCGATATAGTCCTTCTATACCGGTCCGAACTAGAGTATAGTTACTCCTATAAGCTAGCCTTTAAGTAGAAGGGTCCTTATAGAGTAAAGGAGGTCCTTTACTCGGGTTCCGCATACCTTCTTTAGGAGCTAGATAGTGCTACCTTAAAGCACTCTTACCCTCGGGCTAATCTAAAGAAGATCGTTAAGTTACGCGAACCTGCCTACCCTCCGCCGACCGAGGAGGAAGTTAGTGCCTCTATAGACCCTCTGCCGTCCTTAGATACCTATCGGGAGGAGGATCCTACCGCTATTATAGATCCTGTTCTGCCTAAGAACTATACCTATCCCTAGATTCGTCTTAGTAAGCTATTAGGAATAACTTAAGAATAGAGGGAGGGTTATATACGGATTAACTATATATAGAGCGTTTCCGATATTGATTCCGACTCTAATAGTAAACTAGACTTCTAGCTATCTAACTCTAACTCCGAGGAACCTAACTAGTCTAGCGACGAAGACCGCCTAGAATTATAGCTAGATCCCGAGACTAAATAATTGCTTGCTCTTCCTTGCCTCTATCTGCCTCTACTACGTTACTTCCTTGCTCTTATCGATCGTTCTCCGCGCTATTAATACAGTGCCGCCCTATACCTTTAGTCCTTACCTATTATCTATTCCTACTAATATTTATGCTCTCGTTTATTGCTTTTAGTTTATCCTATTATTGTCTTTTGCTTTTGCCTTTACCTTCGATTGATGTTGCTATAACTTTATTCCTTCGCTCTTGTTTCCTTAGATAGAACTATACGAGGCGTGTTTTCCTAATAATACCCCGGGGGTAGTATTAGGAAGATAGCCGAACCTAACCCCTCTACCCTTCTAGGACTACTTCCCTCTAGATTCCTAGACTCTAGCAACCTTCCTTAAGTAATAACGATAACAAGATACTCTACTAGAGGATATTCCTGCCCTAATTAGCACTAGCTATATAGGACACTAAGAAAGGGAGGATCCCTCTCCCTTCCTAGCTCTTAGATAGATATAGCAACCTAGGCCTATAGCCTCTAAGAATAGGGACCTTAGGCCGCTAAGCTTAGTGTCTAGAAGAAAGAAGGACGCACGGGCTACGTTTACATACCTGCTACTATAAAAGGTAATGCTACATCTACAACGATAGTACTATAGGCTAACATAAGCTACGCTAGGCCTAGGCGATTTGCTCCTAGTTACCGAGTATCTCTAGAGAAAAGCTAATGCTACCCCGGGGGTATTATTAGTCCCGCTAGCCTTACTACTATAGATTACTACTAGGTACTCGAACTGACTAGTTACATTTCGAGTACGCGGGAATCTACGAAAGCTAGAGGTTAATAAAGGCGCGTAGTCGCTACTAGCAATTAGCTAGATCGATTATTAAACTTCAGCCGCCCTACTAATAAAGAAGTCTCGTATATAGCTTTACTTTTTAGGGTCTATATGTAATCGTTATCCGTTTGCTTTACCGGAACATACGGACTACGCTACCTTCGTACCCTATTTAAGGCGAGCCTTCTAAGCTCTTTCTTCTACTCGAATACTAACTAACTTACTACCGCCTACCCCTCCCCCTCCTTCTATCTAAACCCTTTAATTATTATTAACAAGCTACGAACGTTTTTGCAAGCTCGTTACTAACTCCTTTCCGCTCCGGTCGACTAAGATGTCTTCCGGCGCCCTAAATCCGCTAGGTGCTAGTAGTAGTAGCAACCTACGAGCCCTAAACCTAGGCGTACTAGTCCCGATCGAAGCCCCCTCCGATAGCGCCTTAGCTGCTATAACTAGCCTCGAGCACTGCTTCTAGATCGTTACCGCCCTTAAAGACCCTTAAGAGAAGATCTAGAACGCTCGCACCCTGCTACGCGTTATTAATAGGAACATTAAGAAGGCTACTATCTTAGTTACGTACGGTATAAACAACTTGCGTTAGTCTATCGGTAAGCGTGTCTTTAAGCGCGAGGTCCTTAACGATATAGATATCGAACAAGCCTTTCCTATCGTCTATAGCCTCGAGATAGCCGGCACCTAGATTCGCTTACGCTTTAAGACCCTCGACTAGGCCTTCGAACATTAGGGAGGACTAAGCAGTCTTTCTAAGAGCCTTATTAACTTCGCCTACGGTAGACAAGAGCGTATAAAGCAGGTCTCTTCGTTCGTTAACAAGTACAAGGTCCGTCGTTAAGGCGCTAAGTACCTTTCCCGTACTATAATCTATCGTATATCTACCGCTAGTAAGAAGGTAGGCAAGCAGTTACTTAACTTGTCCTTTGCGCTTAACGACTTTACGATATCCTACTAGAAGCGGTACTACGATACAATTGTCTAGATCGATCTTAATATACAGATAACTAAGGATCTACTAAAAGAGAAGGGCTATCGTATTAATAGTATAGGTTTCATTATTAAAGGTTAAGAGGCTCCTATCGTTAATGTCTTTAAACGTAAGGCTCTTCGCCTAGAAATAGAGGCCGATACGGCTACTAGTCTCGCGCTCGCTACGGAGATATAGGCTTAAGACCGTCGCTCGACCCGTAACCGTAAGGTCCCTTAGGAAGTTAAGGACGAGCGCGCTAAGGCCGAAGTAGCGCGCAAGAAGGCATTGCATACTCGCTAGGCCCTCCGCAAGGCTACTAAGAAGTATAGCGCCCCTTCTAGGGCTAACTATAGTACTAACTATAGTAACTCGGATATTAATATACTAGATACACTACTAGAAGATGTCTCCTCTAAAGGCTCCTTTAGCGAGCGTAGAGATAGAGGGCTCTCGCCGATCCTATTAACTAAGAACATCTATAGTTCTTATAAGGGCGACTCTATTACGTACCTTATTACTAAGATCGATATAGTTCCTAAAGCCGATATAGGCGAAGCTCCTACCGCCCTATCTATCTATTAATAGCTCGACGACCTTAGTAAGCTAGGAGAAGAGCCGTTCTCTATATATGCCAACTATGTTAAGAAGGCCGCTAAGGTCTATAGTCTCTATACTAGTGCTAAGGCGATTGTCCTCGTCGGCCGCCTATTAAAGATTAGTCGCGAGGTTCCTAATTAAGACGCCTTCGCTGCCTTTAAGGCTAATTAGGCCTATACTAACTAGTTTCCTAGACGCCCTATTACCGCCCCGATATCTCTAGGACTCTACGCGTTTAACCCTACTAGTACTATTACTCGCGCCCTTACGCTAACGGATCGCTAGAGCAAGTTCGTTACCGGTATCCTTAGCTAAGGCACTTCCTTCGACCGCTTTCGCTAGACTAGCAATGCTATCTTCCCTTAAGTCTTTAGCTAGTTACAAGAACCTCGTAGAGTATATCTTCCTTTCCTTATCGACCTAATATAGGAGGAGTTTGAAATATACCTTTAGTATATACGTGCGATGCCTAAGTCTAAGCAGGAAGGCCGTAATGCCCTTTAAACTTATAGTATAAGCAACTAAATCGTCCGCTAGCACCCTACCCTATAGCTCTTAGCTGTCGCCCTTCGACCTGATTACGTATACGAGCTTATCTCTGTCCCTAAGCCTGCTAAGTTCTTTAAGGTTAGCGGTACTTATAAAAACTGTCCTTCTAAGGAGTCTACTCGTCTCGGACAAGATATAGTTAAGCTCGCAGCTAGCGAGGGTGCTAGTTACCTACGTATTAAGGTCTGTCTTATATCTAAGGATAAGACTAGCTACTCTACTATTGTCGAAGGTATGTATTAGCCCGAGGTCTTTACAAACTAGGTTAAGAAGCTTAAGGCTCGTAGCCTAGTCCCGCTAAGCAAGATCGGCAAGCTTACTAATAAGTACCTTACCGACGACGACCTCGACTATATGTTCGATAGTTAGCCTAATAGTAAGGGGCGTAAGGCGGAGTAGATCCTTAACCCTCTAAAGGAGTGCGAAGTCTCTATTTAGATGCTATACCTACTATATAGTAATCTAAAGACTAAGAGCAACCGTATATTAATTAACCTAGGCTACTCTCGCGTTATCGACGGTACTAAGATTAAGGGTTACGACAACTTAACCGTCGCCGAGGTTGCTAAGGCGTACCGCAATTTAACCGCCCTTCTAGGTTCGAACACCTTCGTACCGTTCCCCTTCCCTACCGCTATCTTAGTCGAAGGCCTTAGTTGCATCTCCGACGCCCTAGTTAGTAGGATTCCTTAGTTAAGTTACGTTATTTAGAACGAAGTTAAATAGATCCTCTAGCTTAATAACAAGGGACTTAAGGAATATCTATACGATTAGGAGAATGCTACGAAGGAAAAGGCTGCTAACCTCCTCGTTAATTAAGCTTTCTACGAGGGACAGTACTTCGGTACTAATAGCTTTAACGCATACGGAGGAGATTTCGAGAACCGACTAGTAGATAAGGTTATTACTAGTAAGGATTACGGCGCGTTAAAGCAATAGTAGGTCTATATAGTGTTGCTTAGGAAGTTGTTTTTATATAATTATAGTATCTAGGATTAATACTACCCCGGGGGTATTATTACGGAGTTCTAAAAATGGCCTTAGCTAAGAACGCTAAGGATGTATACATGTTTGTTTTAAGCGCGCAATGTGAAGCGTATCTAGTTAGATACGAAGAAAGGGAGGGATATTAGCTAGTAACCGGCCCTACACCTATAGGCTAGTTTTAAGCCTATATAAGAGGCCTCCTTCTATATTATAGATAGGGCATCAACCTCGTATAGCACATTGTTTATATTACACTTCCACAATGCCTATATTGCAGGGCTATAGTTATTAGCCTAAGCGACAGTCTCGTTATCCTATCTTGCTAAATATAGCTGCCTATATTGCTATAGGTTATGTTACCCTCGGTAGCCTATACTATTGCTACAAGTAGTAGTGGTAGTGTTAGTTTCCGTCCTTTAGTAGCAAACCGATAAAGGCTACGCCTCCTAGTACGCCGGATATAGAAGCGGATATAAGCGTAATCGCTATAGAGTAGGACGTCTTACGTACGTAGCGGCGTATATATATACTATATTCGTATCGAGTAAGGCCGGGGATACTATACGAAATATCCGTATATACTATATTTATAGTAGAGATAGAGACAGTATAGGATATAGTAGCTTGTATTCGGCGCGTCCTATATTACGTATCTAGGAACACTAGCGATGCTAAGTTACGCCTAAGTCTAAGAAGGTCGAAGGTAGTAGAAACTAATTTCTATCCTATACTACCTAGCTCTTATAGCCTAGTGCGCTATACATTTATGCCTTCGTATTTTGTAAACTCTTCTCTAAAATTACTATTAAGCGCTTTACGAGAAGCTTCGGCCTTAAGTGTATCGAGTCGGGGCGAATTAACCTTCTAGAACGCGACTCTAGTACCTCCTTCGGCTAGAATATTAATACGGTCTAGCAATGCCTTCTAGAGGTCTTAATCTTCTAGATCTTGTACCTATTCCTAATCTTCTGCGCCCTAGTCTTCGATAGCACTTATAGCCCTATAGAAGACATACTAGCTAGTAGTCGCAATAACAATGCTTCGCTATCCCTAGTCCGGTATTAGCTTTTCTCTATATATAGTACTTAAAACGAGGGAGCGGAGTTAGATAGGTCTCTAAAGACGGCCGTATAAGAGACTTATATACCTCTCTATACTACTCCCTAAATTACAATACTCCGAGCGCGGCTCGTAGCTCTATACGCCCCCGGGTAAGCGCTCGGTACTACCTACTAGGTCCTTACGCCTCGAGACGTTAGGTTATACGAAAGTACGGTATAGTAGCTATAGCGGGTCTAAAGTCGAAGGCCTAGCCTATATGCTAATCTTAGGAATCTAGACAAGCACCTACGATATATAAGAGAATAGCGTCTTAGTCGCCGTATCGAAGGAATCGGGCGGTATCTATATTAGTACGTCTAGCCCTACGCTCGCTAGCGGTATACGTAAAGAGGTTATTAGGCGTAGCGCTATCTAGTGCCGAGAAGACGGAGGCCTTAGTAAGTAGTAAGTTAGGGAGAAGTAGCCGAAGCCTAGACGTAAGCAGGTCGAATATACTACTAGCTTTAGTTATATCTAGGAATCTATCGATTAGGTTCGCGGATAGGGGGAGGAAACGGAGCGAAGTAAAGCTAGGACAACGGGCATATTACTACCTAATACTACGTTATAGCCGTAATTGCATCTACGCGCTCTATTAACTAGGTAACGAAGGGCGATAGAGCGATAGAGGGATAATAAAGCGCGAGATTATATATAATATCCTTACTATATTAAGTGCCGTTACACTTAGAAGCTACTAATTTCTTCCTAGCAATACTAGTCTATTCCTCCCTATTAAGGAAGCTAGAGTTACTCTATAGCCGCCTTATAAACTTTTCCGACTAAGTACGTAACTTACTAAGTAAGAATGTCTCTCCTTAAAAGCCCCCTATATAGTTAATCGTAGCTTAGATACTAGGCTCGTAGTAGTAATCTATACTAGTAAGCTGCTCTTCCGTACTTATAACTAATTAGTAAGCTATAGATACAGACATAGCTTCGCTATTATAGTCGTATCTACCTAGCGGAGCCGATCTATACGCCTCGTTATTATTCCTTCTAGTCTAGTAGGGCACCTTAAATACTACGCTTTCCTATCTATAACCTATTACTCCTAAAAGTTAATAGGAGGTAGATCTATTCTGCCGGTAATATACCGCTACTACTATGCCTTCCGGTAGTTACTAGTCGGGGAGTAGGAAACTACGATATAATTATAAAAGGGACGAGGTTTAATTGTAAAGAGAAACCCCTCTAGATACGGTTATAGTAAAACGTCGACGAGACGGCCGGGCGTTATAAGACCGAATATAGTAAGGGTATAAGTACTATAGAGCTAGTAGTTAGTTAACTATATAAGACAGCGCAACCCTCCGCCTTAGAGCGTAGTCGATACGCCTTACGCCTACGCCGAATCAAATTGTCGTCCTTAATTGCTAATATATCTTCTTCTATTCCTACTAGGAGAATAGTAGCGAACAATCAGAGACGAAGGGAAGACAGTTAAGAAGGAAGGGAGGACGAATAGAAAGCACTATATACTAGGGCAGAGGAGGTACTAAAGGCGGAAGATAGAAGAACCCCTAAGAGGGCATATAGGATAATAATCTTAGAACTCCTTAGAGGACTAAAAGCAATCTACAACTAGGCAAGCTACGTAATTACAAAGGTAGCTAATACAGTCGTAGCAAAGATTACGAAGAAATAATAGGAGACAAGCCTAAACTACCGCACCTAGGTAGTAGTAGCTAGTTAGGAGGCGCTAAAACCCCCGAGGACAGTAGTTAGAGTCTATATTACGGACCTATAGGAGCAAAAGGAAATCTAAGGACTTATAGGGAAAGAGATTATAGAAAGAATTGTAGTTAAAGAGGTAATTAGGGCGAGGAACGAAGGTAAAGAGGTAATTAAGCTGTTTATAGCACAAGAGTAGGACAAAAAGAAGCTAGAAATACAAAAAGAATAGACAACTAAGATAGGGAAAATAGCAAAGGTCTCCTAATAGCAATTTATAATTATAGCCTATAGTATAATAAGAAGCTTTAAGGAAGAATAGGATATTAAGAGCCTATAGAGACAAAACCAAGCTATATACCTAGGCCTAAAGATTACAAAAGTGGCATAGATTAAAAGGAAAATCGAATAGACTAAGAAGCAGTCTTCCCTAATTATCTAGGTAGGGAGTATAGAGCAAGCTAATATAGTACTAGACTAGGGGTTGTTCTAGGACTTCGAAAGATTAGAAACAGAGATATATAGAAGCAACTATAGGATAATATAGTGCTTCAAATGTTAACACTATAGACACTTAGCAGCTAAGTGTACAAAGACAACTAATACCTACTCCTATTATATAGGGGATTACTAGGTCAAAGAATGCAAAGCATATAAGGGAGAAGCAAGATATATATACTATACTAAAAGACACCCCTCTTAGGCGAAGGAATGCCTAGTAAGAATATAGGCAGCTAGGAAGGCAAAGGAAGCTAGAATTAATACACTAAAAAGATATATAACAAGCTAGGGCAGCTAGGTACAGAAGCAACCTAGCTAAGTACTATAAAAGAGGTCTAGACAAGATAATAGGTTCACATTCAGGGCCTTACTAGCACAAGAGAGTCACTAGCAACTAGGGAGACTAAGATACCTTAATATTGCAGAAAAGGAAGCAGGGCAGACAAAGCTTAGTTAAATATTAGTCTAAAGTAAGGGAAGACTAAAGGAAAACTTATAGGGAAATGATATAGATAAAACCTAATAAACATTGTAATATTACTAAACATTATACAGTACAATATTAACAAGAGTAAAAACAAGGTACAGAGGAGCTTCCTTTAAGTACTAAACCTAAAAGAACATTACATTATTGCAATCTAAGAGCCCTAGCTTAACCTATATATAAAGAGACTAGCAACAGTTAAAGACCTAAGATACTACCTAATTATCTACAACTAGGGAGCCCTAAGGACATACATTTACATTAGTAAGGAGATAGATACAGAAACCTAGCAGGCTATACTATAGGAGGATAGGGACCTAATATTAATTTAAGTAGAGACATCCTAAGGTACACTCTAAGTCTACTATATATACAACCTACTACTAGACTTAAGAAGCAGTACCTAACTAAAAACCCTAGAAAGACTACCTAGAGTTATCTAGGGGAACACCTACTAAATCCTACTTAGGGATTTCAACCTCTACTACCCCCTCTAGGGCTCTAACTTTACCCTAGCTTACTACTTCCTAGCAGGAAGACTAATTAATATATTAGAGAGGGAAGGAATAGAAATTATTACCCTAAAGGGACTAATTACTTAGGAGGCAAGAGGAAGTAGTAGTACACTAGACCTATGCTTTGCATTATATTAGATTAGGAACAGGATTATAAGATATAGGGTTAACTAGGAACTAGAAGAATTATTAGACTACTTCCCGGTATAGATTGAGCTAAATGTCTAAGCTAATTAGGAAAGGGAACTAGAGGAGAAGCTTAACTAGAAAGGGGCCTAATAGGGTAGGATTAGGGAGGAACTAGAAAGGGACCTAAAACTAGAGGAACTCTTAATAAAGCACCTACTAAGGCTAGAGGACATTAATAAGGCAGTAGAAGAACTAATAGGAATCCTAAAACAGGTAGCTAGAAAGCATACCCTAGTAAAGAAACATTCACTATACTAGCAACTATACTAGACTAGTAAGTATATAAGGAAGGTTAAAGTAGTAAGGAAAGCTAGGAGGTAGTAGACACAAACCTATACCTAGGAAGCATAGGACAACTACAATAAAGCCTACTAGGAAAAGAAGATCTAGATTAAGAAAGATAAGATACAAGAATAGAGATCTATAATAGGAATAATTACAAAGAAACTAGAGGAGATATAGAGGATAGCTAAATAGGTAAGGAGACCTAAATAGGATAAGGATATACTACTATAATTCCCGGACATTATAGACTAATAAGGACAAATGTAGACTATAATAGAAGGGAAAGTAAGAGCCCTAGGCTAACACTTCTTCTATAGAAAAGTATAAGCAGACCTATTAGATATAAAGGAGAAAGAATAAGAGACTCTACTACTAGGTACACTAAGAGACACCTAGGTTAAACCCGAAACTATAGAAAGGATCCTAAAGAAAATTCTAAGCAATAAGGCACTAGGAGAAGATAAGATCTATAACAAACTTCTAAAAGCATATAGGAAGGGGCTAGCCCTAGCACTAGCTAATATCTTTTTATAAAGCCTAGTACTAGGACACTACCTAAGACTATTTAGGAAGTCCCTAACAGTAGTGCTAAGGAAGCCCTAGAAGGAAGACTATATATAGCTCAAGGCCTATAGACTAATAGCCCTACTTAATATAATAGGCAAGGTACTAGAAAAAATTGTCGCTAAAAGGCTAATAACCTTTGCCGAGGAAAGGAATATCCTTCCTAAAGGCTAGATAGGAGGAAGAAAGAAGAGGTCAATACTAATAGCTATAGAACTAATTATAGAACAGATTAAGCATATCTAGCACTATAGTTAAAACTAGGTAGCAACCCTCCTCTCCCTTAATATCTTAGGAGCCTTTAACAATGTCTCCTATAAAAGGCTCCTATATATACTTAAATAGAAAGCTATACTAAACTAGATAGTCTAATTTATCTAGTCCTTCCTATAGGAAAGATCAATATAGCTTATTCTAGGCAAATTTAAATCAGACCTAATGCTAACTAAAAAGGGAATCCCCTAAGGATTAACACTCTCCCTAATCCTCTTCCTTATCTTTATAGCAGACCTACTCCTACTCCTAGAATCAAAAAACACATTAGCATTAGGGTTTATAGATAATACAAACATCCTAGCCTAGTCTAAGACAATAGAAACTAACTACAAGATCCTAGAAGAGAAGTACTAGGAGTATAAAAAATAGGTAAGGAGGTATAGAGCAAAATTCGCCTTAGAAAAGTACTAGCTTATCCACTTTAGTAAGGCTAAATCAACCTACAATATAAAGCAATCAATTACTATCTAAGGCTTTAAAACCCAACTATTAGTAGAGCTTAGGGTACTAGGGATCTAGCTAGATCCAAAACTAAATTAGGGACTACAAGTAAAGAAGGTAAAGCAGAGGGCAGATACTAATATGCAATCTATTAATAGGCTTATAGCCTCTACGTAGGGGGCTATATTCGAGAAAGCCAAAGTTATATACAAAGCAATTGTCAAGCTAGCAATACTATATAGAGCACAGATATAGACAGCCTAGGAGAAAACACTAAAGAGGATTGAGTAACTAGTTAGTAGGTCCTAAACCTAAAGCCTAAAGAAAATCCTAGGAGTATACAAAACTATACTAACAAGGGTAGTAGAAATAGAATTAGGGATCCTACTAGTTAAACAATACTTTAAGGGACTAAGACACTAATATATAGTAAAGACAATAGAATACCTAGCCTAATAGACTATCTAAAAGGCACTAGATAAGATAAAAGCCTAGTGTATTAGGACTAGGAGGCGAGATAGACTACAAATAACTCCCTAGAAAGTTAAAGACCTAGAGCAATATAGAGTCTTAATAAGAGAAATGCTAGAGAAAGAGCTTTAGGGACTAAATACAAGGCTAAAGGAAGACAAGCTAAAGGGAGAGAAACAAAGCCTAGTAGAATCAATTGCTAGATACCTATAGGAGTAGGAATAGAACAAAACACAAGTCAGACTAGGAACCCTAAAGGCACTAATCAAATTTAGTCAATATAACTACTAGCTCTACAAGGACCTAAATAGGGCCGAGGCAAGCCTAGCTATCCAAATCAGATCTAAATACATTAGACTTAGATCTTACCTATTTAGAAGAAACGTCCTAGGAATTGAAAGTAGAGCTTACTAATATAGCTACTAATCTTAGAACCCTAAGCATATACTGCTAGTCTGCCCTTAATAGTTAGAAGGCAGAAGTAATTAGAGACTAAAAGCAATAGAAAGGGAATACGACAAGCTAATCTAGAGCAAAGAAGACCTAAAGAGGATAGTAAAGTAGATTATTAAACAGGGATTTATACAACAATTCGCACTAGTAAGAGAAACTAAGGAGTGGATAAGAAGGAGGGAAGAAGAGGGGGAAAGAAGGGCAGGGCAGCAGGCAAGGTAGTTAGAGGGTAACAACTATAACACTAGTGTACCCTAGAGGAAGGAGAACAAGGAAACAAGGAAGATCAACACTTATAAATAGGATAGGAGGGAGGTTTTTACTAACTAAGTTAGTTTCCTACCTAAAACAATATATAGAAATAGACCTACATAGGCCGAAAGGCACTACAATAGGCAAATGAAATATCTATCTATCTATATAAGACAGCGGATAGAGTACTTAAGAGTTATATAAATTTGTCTATAGGTACTCTATTCTATTTCTATTTAGATCGCGAATGTACGCGGCTTAGTCTATACTAGAGGAGGTAGTTAACCTTTACTAGAGGCGCGGACGATAGTAGTGCTAGATAATTCGGCGAGGTCAATTTGTTTAGTTTCTCGTTTAAGCTAGCTCGTAGAAGCTAGACAGGCGGAGGAAGCGGAAATTCCCTAGTATACGCGTAGCTTACGTTATCTGCTACCGTATAAGATACCTAGCCTCGTAATTATTATCGCTGCCCCGTCTAGTCTTCTGCTTCTATTCTAAAATAGGAGCCTCTAGGAAGAGACACTAGCACCTTTAATATAATAGTACTATATTAGCTATATAGGTATATTATTATCGTCTCCTAGCTATACGACCTTCGTTAGAGTTGCATATAACATTATAATAGGCTAACACTATATATCGCTTATCTACATATAGGCCTAAATAGAGTCGTAGGAAATGAATCTATAGAAGGGAATAATACTACGAGAACTTTGCGTCGGGGAGGGTAGATCGCAAATAGAATAAGGCACTAGAGATATTAGCTCCTAATATAGTCGGCGAGTGCGGCGAATACAAGTAGAGTTAGGTATCGTAACGTATAGAGTAAACTAGGAAGTGTGTCTAGATGCTATAGAGTTATATAGCAAAAGATAATTAAAGAAATTTAGGAAAAAGGTTAGTATAAAGGGCGAGGGAGGAGCAAACTAAAATAAAGACGGTAAAGGGGAATGCTAGAAGCAGGTAGTGCGAAAATCGTAAAGTAGCTTAATAGGAACTAGTAAACTGAGTTATAACGGATTTAATCTAAAGTTATAGAATCTCTACCCTAGAGAGCCCTTCGCCCTGTCGGCTATATACTAATACTTAAACGGCGACGTTAGAGTGTAGTAAGTTAAAACATCCTTCTCCCGGCTGCCTAGACTGCTTCGTATCGGGCAGTAACTCAAATTATTCGCCCGCTACCTCGCTACTCTAGTAAAGTCGCCTATACGACGCTCCGCCTATACGTCGTTAGGGACTATAAACTCTAGTATAACCCCTATAAGCTTACCTAGTATAGAAGTAATCTTTTCCTATTTAATAACCTTTCGGGATATAGTAGAGTTGCCGTCTTTTAGATAGTATTAAACCGTCCCGTTTTAAAGCCGCTATACTAGAATAGTAACGAAGTAGTTAGAGAGATATACTATAAGAGCCGACATAGTAGCCCTTAAAATCTCTAGAGAGATACTCCTACTATACTACTAAAGGAGTTTATACAAGTCGGAAAGGATAGCTTATATATATATGCCGGCCGGTAGTAGATCTCGTAAGGCTCCGAACGCAAGAAAATAGCTAATAGGGTTACCGAGTACGATACGTACGGTACGGAGCGTATCGTCGCACTTCTTATATTTCTAATCGGTCTCTTTCGAGCGGAAGACGGTATTAAAGATACCCTCTACCGTCTAGACGTCGTAGCTATCTATATCCGCTATAAATTTAGTACCGCTACTATTAATACTAACTATAAGGCGAGGACTCTACGATAAAACCGTAATAGTCTCGTACCCCTCGTTAGGATAGTATATAACGGGAGTATAAATCGTATACGCTATCGGAACTATAGAGAGGGCGACGTCCTAGATATCGCAAAACTTAGGAAGTCTAGGCTCCCCGATTACCTTACGTACGGTACGGTAAGCGTCGGCTATAGCGATATCGAGCGCCTTCTACTACCTAAACACTATCCTAATAAAGTAGTTTATAAGGTTCGAGGCGTTATTAGACGCGTATAGGTTGCTACCGCCTATAGCGTCCTTATAGCGACGCCCTAGCGATAACTATTTCGCGTAGTTAACTATAGTAGATAGAGTATAATTGTTGTCCCTCTGCCTCGGTACTAGAAGCCGCTCCGTAGCTAGTATATCTCTAAATGTCTCCTTCGTGTCTACTAGGCTACCGCCGGGAATAATTACATAAGTACTCTAGTCGATTTTAGAGTTTCTCCGAGTAACGAGCTTATCGATATAATCGGCGTATTCCGAGATATATCTCGAGAGCGCATCTTTAGCGGCTATCTTAGGCGGCAGTCTTACGTAAAGGAGCTAATATAGGTATATTAATCGCGTCCCGCTCGCGATCGGTAATTAATATACCTATAGTATCCGATAGATCTCTCGTCGTCCTATAACGCCGCGAAGGTTCCTTAGCTATATCCTACTAGTGCTTAAGATCCTATACGTTCGAGTTAGTAGCTAATTAGACGAAGACTTTATATTAGGACCGAAGATACCTATCCTAGGATTCTAATCCTATAAGGAGCCGTTAGTAGTTTGCCTAAGTTAATATCGAAAGTAAGAGCGACGACGATGTTAGGCGTTAGTAGTTACGCGTAAGACTCTTCTATATAGAATCCTCGAGAGTGTTAGCGTAGTAACGTCGGTATACGTAGCTATATAAGGTTTATTAATAAATATACCGGGATTTCCGTAGGCCGGTCCTAGCGAAACTACGGGAGGACTAGTAATAGTCTATTATTCTCGGGAACTATAACGCGAGGATACGGCCTATACTACTACGTCGGCCGAGAACGACTATCGTAAGCTATCGCGCGCTATCTCTCGTTTTTAATACTTCCTCGCGAGACCCTTACTTATTAAACTGCCGTACGCTAAGCATCGCTAGCTAGCGGGTTACTCGTTATAACTAGACCTCGCCCGATAAAGTTAATTAGCCCGTATAGCGCTACTTATTACGAAGACAGCTATAGCCCCGTAGAGGGAGCGCGAAAACGCGGTTACTCTAGCACTTAAAAGAGCCGATATCGCTAGGCGATCTTACCTTTACTACTAGGATTCTATACCTCTTAACTAGAATAAGGATAAGAAGTACGTTAACCCTCGTATATTACGCTAGTACGCATATATAGAGAAATATAACCTATACGATTAACCGGCTAGCCTACGTCTATTAGAAGGACGTACTACCGTCCCGACCGGCCTAATATCGTACTAATTAGTCTATACGGCGGAGGAAGGCCCTCTTCTCGGCAATTCGATTAAGTCTAATAGTACGGAACTAATAAGTAGATCACCTTAAGTAGTCTAAGAGGTACTATTACCGAGCTCCTATAGTTTAAGTAGTAAAAACTAAAGCAGCGCCGATTAGATTAGTAACGATAAATATAGATTTAGGGGAAACGTAAGCGAAAGACTATATAATCCTACTAAGGTTATATACGCATTATCCTTATACTACGATCCGTATATAACGAGAGAGGCGGCGAAGGTACCCGACCCGACGGGCTAACCGATAACCGCAAAGTATACGGAATCCTTCGTCGAATATTAATCGGGTAAGCTTAGAGGTTAGCTAGGTGTTTGAGTTTAGGCCGGCAACATTGCTAAATTACTAATTATAATATTGCCGGGTTGCGATAAAAGCCGTATATCCTATACGGTAGTAGTAGCGATAGGTAGGGAGAGTCCCCTATTAGAGGCGAGGTCTATAGGATATTAAAATAACGGCGAATAAAGCGGGAAGCGAACTAATAGATACGATACCTAGTGCTCTAAAGGGCTCGCTATACTATACTCGAAAAGCTTATTCCCTAATATATATTATTTCGTATAGTTTATTACTTCTTCGTTCTGCTTCCGCGTAGGCTTATCTAGAATTTTCTACGAACCTACCGATAGCGATATTTAACGCTCTTTATATTATTCTACGGCTTATAATACTTTAATAGTCTCTACTCGACAAGCTAAAGGTATTCTTATATTTAATTAGAGACTATTACGAAGGAAACTAGGACTCTTAAGCGACTCCGAGACTAATTCGATTTCTCCCTATAACTTAGTATCTACCTCCTCTACTACGGGCGCCCTATTCTCTACTATATCCGTAGCGGCGCCGCCGGCGCTACTATTGTTGTTAAAAGCGAGTAACTCGTCTATATATACCTAATATAATATAGAATAAGCTATAGCCTCTACTCGGAAGAAGTACTTAGATTAGGAGAGATTTATAGAAGCGCGATTTAATATTAGCGCTAGACCTAAGTTTTACTAAAGCTCCGGTCCTTAGTTAGGCCTCGCTTTAAAGCTAGGCGACGAAGCGTATCGTAGATAGCGCGTAGAATCGTATAACGCACGTAGAAGTAAGACGTTGTATTCTGTCTACGGTCTATATATAGGCGCTCCTAGCCGCGCATTTTTCGGAGCTTCGTATAACAACTTTGCTTAGCGCGTCTATGTTCCCGTTACTCTAAGTAACTAGCGAGGAGCAAACAATTAGGGAATAAGCTATATCTACGGGACTTTGCCTCGCGCCTTTACTATAGTACTATTAAAAAGTAGACTAAGTATACTATACGACGGCGTCTACTTACGGCAATATACTAGGTATACTACGATAGGACAATAGAAAGAACGCGGACTGCGCCCGGAAGCACTAATACGGTACGTACGGTAAAGCCTTTATAAGGCAATTAGAATTAAAGAAACATAGTAAGATCCTAAACTTTAGCGTATTAACCTCTAAGCTAATATACGTAGAGGGTATATATCTGCCCTATAGCGAACGTCTATTTCCTTACTAGTATAACGACTACGGTTAACGCTTTAATACGAAGAAAAATAGAGACATCTATTTCTAGTCTAAATACGACGGTTTAAAAACGTACTAGTATAAAACCTGCTCCCGTATATATTATACTATTACATCGAACCGTTTTAGTAGCTAATATAATCTTGTAGGGTTTTAAGGATCTAGCGGCGCTATCTTATTACCTGCGACGATACGAAGGGAACTTAGAGTTAGATATATATATACCTACTACGGAAGAATCTACGAGCGAAAATTTACGAAAGTTCGTAGAATTATTCCTAAGATAGAAAGAGAAAGGGTATAATAAGGAGCAACTGAGGCTAGACGAGGAACATCCTCTAGCCGATCTAGTAGCACTACTCGAGGGACGCTAGGAAATAAAGTAGAAAGCAAAGCGCGAACGAGTATCGGAGATATAGAAAGGGCTAATATATAAAACGAAACCGTAGTAGTAGGTCGACGAGAGAAGAAGTAGTATCGAGCTAGTATTACTACTACGACTAAACTTTAGGCGCCTAATAGTAAATCTATATTGTCGAGTATCCTCTCTCTTGTTATAATAAGATATTAGTCGATATCCCTCGATAATAATATTAGCTAGGCGAGGACCTTCTTCTTAAGCTAGAGCTTTTAGGAGCGGTAGCTAGTATACGAAAATAAGTATTAACTCTAGTAGCTACGTCTATCTTTCGCTACTAGGGCCGATCCGAAGAAATAAGTAATAACAGATAGAAGCGGTATAAGACTTATTAGCCTATAGTAGAGGCAATAATAGTCGAATTAGGCGCGAGAGTATAGCACAAGCACGGCAAACCGAGGTACATCTTAGAGTATAAGCGAATATTGGTTATATAGCTATTGGATCCTATAAAGACCGATAAATATTGCGGCGAAATTTGCAAGGCGTACGAAAATCGTAAAGCAGCTTAATAGGGACTAGTAAACTAAGTTATAACGGATTTAATCCAAAGTTATAGAATCTCTATCCTAGAGAGCCCTTCGCCCCGTCGGCTATATACTAATACTTAAACGGCGACGTTAGAGTATAGCAAGTTAAAACATCCTTCTCCCGGCTACCTAGACTACTTCGTATCGGGTAGTAACTTAAATCATTCGCCCGCTACCTCGCTACTCTAGTAAAGTCGCCTATACGACGCTCCGCCTATACGTCCTTAGGGACTATAAACTCTAGTATAACCCCTACAAGCTTGTATAGTATAGAAGTAATTTTTTCCTATTTAACAACCTTTCGGGATGCGGTAGAGTTGCCGTCTTTTAGATAGTATTAAACCGTCCCGTTTTAAAGCCGCTATACTAGAATAGTAACGAAGTAGTTAGAGAGATATACTATAAGAGCCGATATAGTAGCCCTTAAAATCTCTAGAGAGATACTCCTACTATACTACTAAAGGAGTTTATATAGGTCGGAAAGGATAGCTTATATATATATACTAGCCGGTAGTAGATCTCGTAAGGCTCCGAACGCGAGAAAATAGCTAATAGGGTTACCGAGTACGATACGTACGATACGGAGCGTATCGTCGCACTTCTTATATTTCTAATCGGTCTCTTTTAAGCGAAAGACGGTATTAAAGACACCCTCTACCGTCTAGACGTCGTAGCTATCTATATCCGCTACAAATTTAGTGCCGCTACTATTAATACTAACTGCGAGGCGAGGACTCTACGATAAAACCGTAATAGTCTCGCACCCCTCGTTAGGATAGTATATAACGGGAGTGTAAATCGTACGCGCTATTAGAACTATAGAGAGGGCGACGTTCTAGATATCGCAAAACTTAGGAAGTCTAGGCTCCTCGATTACCTTACGTACGGTACGGTAAGCGTCGGCTATAGCGATATCGAGCGCCTCCTACTACCTAAACACTATCCTAATAATGTAGTTTATAAGGTTCGAGGCGTTATTAGACGCGTATAGGTTGCTACCGCCTATAGCGTCCTTACGGCGACGCCCTAGCGATAACTATTTCGCGTAATTAACTATAGTAGATAGAGCACAATTATTGTCCCTCTACCTCGGTACTAGAAGCCGCTCTATAGCTAGTATATCTCTAAATGTCTCCTTCGTGTCTACTAGGCTACTACTAGGAATAATTACGTAAGTACTCTAGTCGATTTTAGAGTTTCTCCGAGTAACGAGCTTATCGATATAATCGGCGTATTCCGAGATATATCTCGAGAGCGTATCTTTAGCGGCTATCTTAGGCGGCAGTCTTACGTAAAGGAGCTAATATAGGTATATTAATCGCGTCCCGCTCGCGATCGGTAATTAATATACCTACGGTATTCGATAGATCTCTTATCGTCCTATAACGCTACGAAGGTTCCTTAGCTATATCCTACTAGTGCTTAAGATCCTATACGTTCGAGTTAGTAGCTAATTAGACGAAGACTTTATATTAGGGCCGAAGATACCTATCCTAGGATTCTAATCCTATAAGGAGCCGTTAGTAGTTTGCCTAAGTTAATATTGAAAGTAAGAGCGACGATAATATTAGGCGTTAGTAGTTGCGCGTAAGACTCTTCTATATAGAATCCTAGAGAGTATTAGCGTAGTAACGTCGGTATACGTAGCTATATAAGGTTTGTTAATAAACATACCGGGATTTCCGTAGGCCGGTCCTAGCGAAACTACGGGAGGACCCGTAGCGTAATAGGGATCGCACCGGCAGGTATAAGCGCTAGAGGAGTTATATTAATGCTAGCCTATACCCTTCGGATCTAATTACCGTAGCTCGTATATATTATACGTATCTACGGTCGTAACCCGCTAATTTTATTACGTCGCGCCGACTTCTTCGTAGCCTATACTATCGATATATATTATCTAAGGCCTTAATATAGCCTGCCTAATTCTTAGACTATATTGCTTTAAGGTCGTAACTTCCTATATTTAGTTTTAAATCTAGGGTTTTCTTAATATAGCTTAGTAGCGGAAGAGGCGCTAGGAAGCTACCTAAAGGCGGAGGAGCTAACTAAAGCCTAAATATCGCTCTAAACGTTGCCGCCGTAGCTCTACGGCTGTACGCCTAACACTAGCACGCTGCCGTACTATAGCGTTAACGCGTTAGTAATATCGCCTATTCTATTATATACTATAGGTTAGGGCAATTTCTAAGCATTCGCTACGCGCAAGGCATTTATTAGGCTAATCGAGCGTTAAGAGCTAAGCTACCTAAGCCCCGGGAACTAACCTCTCTCAATTCGGAGGCTAAAAGTAGATTAACACATCCCGATCTATAATCCTACTATCGACTTTAATAAGTACGGGCTACAATACCGCTATTAACTTAATATATGCCGAACTAATACGATCTAGTCTAAACTAATAGCGATTATATTAGTAACTATAAAATACAAGGACAACTAGTACGACTCCTAGCGGGTTGTACTTCCTAAAGGGTTAGTAGCTTAAAGCATTAGCTTTAACTAACTAGTCCCCTATAACGCGCTATTACGCTCGTAGAGTAGATCTTTATAGAGGTAATAAACTACTAGATCTTAATAATAACTTAGTATCCTCTAATCGCCTATATTTATTTTAATACGCGCACGATATATAGTAGAACGTCTAGGCCTAAGAACTTATATAGGGCGTCTATAAGCAACTATCTACTACATTTAGTTATAGAACCAAGCACTAAGGGCCTAGGCATCTAGATAGCCCGGACTAGACCTCTTCCTACGGTATGTATTATACTTCCTATTGCATATTGGTTTATTAGTCTAAAGTAGTAGTAGTAGGAGACTCGAGCGAGAAGTGCTAACCCTTTAATATAACTCTTAGCTATTAGCTAAAAGAGGTAACCGAGTTCTAGTAAGGGCTAGCTTTGTATTAACCCCCTTAGTACCTATATTAGTTCTATTTACTATACCCTACTAGCGCGGACCGAATCTCCTTACCTATCGCCGCTTATTAGACCGAGGTATAACGACTCCGTATAGGCGTAACCGTACGTAGCGCAATTTAATAACCGAGTATATCGAGGGTTATAGAGCTCGAAGTTGCGCCCGGATATCCGAACTCTATAGAAGGTATATCGTCTTCTTATAACTAGAGCCGACTTAGTTATATTAATAGACGTAGAGTCCGTATATACTAAGGTAGCTTCTATAATAATACCTTTCCCTCGGAGACGAGCTACGTATAGCTTTCGAGACTATCTCGCCTAGGCTTGTCGCCTTGTCCGTATAGGTAGAGACGTATATCTATAATAAAAGGACTAAAGTACCGCCGAGCTCGATCGTTATCTCGATACCGACGTACGATATAGGCTAACCGCTTACGCAGACCCGTTACTACGAGTAAATACAATTAGGATCTATATATAAATAGAAACTATAATTGTACGGCTAAATATATACAATTTCGCTAGACTAACTTAGTACTTGCTTTATATATATATATACGAAGCTGCGTATAGTAACTCCGTAGTGTATATATCCTTCCGACTCTTCGGTAGATACCTTGTATCCGGATATCGATATATTATACGGCTAGATCGGTAAGGCTATCGCTCTATTAAGCTCCCTAACGACCTACTTATACGAGTACTCCTCGGATCTTATATGCTCTTCCTATACCCTATTCCTAGCGGTCTAATATATAGATTTGTTCTAGTAATGTAAAAAATTAACTATTCGACAGAGGTATATAGATTATTAGACCGTAGTAGCGAACCGATAATTAACCCGCTAACTCCTTATAATATCGCGGGGTAGTAGGAAGGAGAGTATATACTCGAGAAGCTTAGCGGTATAAAGTACGGCCTACGGCGCTAGTAGGGCGTTATAGGACATAGTGTAATAGAATAGAGCTCCCTTATTATTAGATATAGGACCCTAAAGTAGTAGTATAGTAGATAGTAAGGTTTATAAAGGATCGGGGGGAGAAACTATACGCCCTAGAAGGGCCCCGCCGGCTACTACTAATATCTATTTTTAGATTACTCTAAAGCCTAAATAAAGTAGATATTATAGAACTATCTTCTTTTATTTCTTCCTTTAAGGTCTCCGGTATATTAGAACCCTAATATACTAGGTATATATAGCAGTATAGTAGTAGGAAGAGGATATATAGTACGAGAGCTATAGCTATTAAAACGACTCTACTAGACCTTCCGATCGCTACGGAGGCTAGGAGCGTAGTACCGATAGCACTACCGTAGGAGAACTACTATTACCGTAAGATAAACGAAGCGAAATACCTTAAACGCCTTAAGGAGCGCCTACTACTATACGTAACCCGAGTAAGTATATAGTAAGGCCTCGACAATCTAGCCCTTAGGATAGCGGAGGCTATTACGTAGGCTATCGTAGAGAGTATACTACTACTCCGAGTAACCTTAAGATCGAAACCTAGGTTTTATAAAGAGTGCCGGGAGGCTCCTATAGTAGCGAAGAAGGCCGCAATTTAAGTAGCCGACTTTCTATACCGATTAGGGCTCCTAGCGTAGTTTATAGGGGCAAAGATATAGTTTATCGGCCCTCCTAAATAGGAAGTACGCTAGTACTACTAGAGTGTGTTAATCGGACAGCCGTAGGCTAGAGCAGGTTATATAAACGTATAAAGACGCAGTACGCGATAGCTATATTACGAACCGCTCGTATATTTACTATAACGATCGAGTCCTATAACTCCTATCCTACGCCGAAAGCACTAAGCGAAACGATATACCGAATGTCGTTTCCGCTACTATAATAATCTCCGCTCTATACTAAGAATATACGGAGAGAAGTTAAACCCGGCTAATTAGACGAGGCCGAGCTACCCTAAGCTAGCCTTAACGCCGAGAAGCCGAGAAGTAGAAGAGGACTCCCGCTTCCCGTAAAGCTACCGGTATACGCCCTCCTACTAAAGCAAAAGAAGGCAATAATATAGCGGCTAACGATCGGTTAAAGGAGGCTTCCGGCGAAGAGCCTACTCCGAACCCTAAGACTTATTAATCCCCGTAGGTCGTTATACCGCGAACGAGAGATATAAACGTATAACCGCACTCCTAAAGCAACACTATAGATACTACCGCTAATAATACCGTACTACCTCTAAGAGCGCCCGCCGTAGAGATACTAGTAGTCCCTCCGAGAAGAAGCCCGGACACTCGCTAAGACACTACGGAAGCTCTATAGTACGCCGAAGATATCTAAGGGAGTCTTATTAATTATCTGCTAGATAAGAACGGGCAGGATAGGCTTAAACGCCTACCTAACATCGATTAAGGTCCGTACGGACAATACCTACTATTTATACGACGGCGAAACCGAGACGCTTACCTATATACTATACGAATGCCCGAACCTTTAACTACTCCGGAAGGAAGTCCTCGGTAGTATAGTATTATATACTATAGCGTCGCTAGTTTATAAACTTCTTACTATACCGAAGACCGCAATTTAAGCAGCCGACTTCCTATACCGTATAGGGCTCCTAGCGCAGTTTATAGGGGCAAAGATACAGTTTATCGCTCCTCCCGAAGAAGAGGAATAAGCTAGTAATACTAGCGCACATTAATCGGACAGCCGTAGGCTAGAGTAGGTTACAAGAACGTATAAAGACATAGTACGAGACAACTATACTACGAACCGCTCCCTTATTTACGACAACGATTAAGCCCTACGATCTCTATACTATCCCGAAAACGCTATAGGAAACGATATACCGAAAGACGCTTCCGCTATTAGATAGATCTCCGCTCTCCGCTAAGAGTATACGGAGTAAACTTAAATCCGGCTAATTAGATAAGGCTAAGCTAGCCTAAGCTAGCCTCGACGCTAAGAAGCCGACAACATTATATATAGATACCGTGCCCTTAAGTTCTTAACGGATTCTATATCGTACCGAAAAATGCTATAGAACGGACATTTTTTTATAAGGGATAGTATAGTAAACGTACGAGTTTATCTATATTAGGAGGCGGCTAGAGAGGCTTAGCGGCGGATAGGATACAAAAGGAGGCTGTATGCCTACCTTTCCTAAGATGCTATATACTACCTAGTACCTCCGAACGACCGAGTAAATACTACCGCGAGCGCCCGCTAATATATCTATTCTATAATTAGCACTCCTCGAGCTATAGCTACTACCGTAGGCTAAGGGCACCCGTATCTAAGAGCGCTACTTCCCGACCGCCTTTATCTTTAAGCTAGAATCTACCTACTAAGATATCTAGCGGATATACCGTAGGGAGAGCGCCGAGGACCTTACGGTAATATTAGTTCTCGAGAGGTTCCTTACGCGTATCTAGGAAGAGGCGATAAGGAGGCATAGAAAGGAGAGCATCTATATGTACCTACGCAACCTTAGCTTTACTATAGGGAAGCAGAAGGGACAATATAGTAGAGACGAAGACCCGTTAGAATCTAACTAAATAAAGACATTTAAGGACTTTATAAAGGCAAAGATAAAGAGACCGGATAGCAGTATACTAATAGTAAGGATAGCCCTCTTTACTAATGCTACTTTAAACCTACTAGGTAGGCTAAAGGAGTATAAGCAAGACGAATAGCATACTTAGGCTTATGCGGTAGTACAGCTCCTAGGTAGACAAGGCTATAATTTAATAATATACGATTCTAACGCTAGTAACGAACGAATTAGACTAAAGCCGGCAGAGACCTTCCTACTATATATGCAATAGGTGTTCCTTAAGGCTCTAATAGAGAAACGTATAGTACGCGCCGTCTACTTCGGAAATGCATACGATAACGGCAAACTAGTATACAATATTTAGCGCAAGTCCGGGACCTTCTACTTAGGCAAATGCCTTATAGACACTCTGTTTTAGATATATAGGATAGCCTGCGCAAAAGACATACCCTAGGGAGACCTAGAGGACCTAAGATAGTTTAGCTTCTAGAAAATCGAAGGTATAGGTAGTTACCTTTAAAGCACTAGGAAGTAATACAAATAGTAGGCGGAGGTGCAGACATTTATTTATCTACTTAATCCTATTAGTTCAAATCTACTAGGCGTTACTAGTTAGTATAAAGGAGTAAAAAGTATAAGAATATAGTCTATATTTAGCATTGTAATAGTATTTACTTTAGGAGCAGTAGTATTAGTATATAGTTTCTATAGATAGTTAGAGCCTAGTATAGCGTTCAAATAGCAGACAGCTAGCGGCCCCAAGCCGCACTTAGATCAGCCGAGGAGCGGGCTAAAAAAGGAACTAATAATAAAGGTTTTAGAGTTAGGGTTAGGGAAACACGGTTAGCCTTATATAGTATACGTCCGGAGGCTTTTACATACCCTATATACCGGGCGCTATTATTATATCGAACTAAGTAGCAGTCGGATTGCGTTTAGGAGTAAGTTAGATACGTATCGGAAACGTAGGAGCCTCTAACTATTAGGTATATTAACTCTGTTAACGCCCGTTAGTAGTTAATTAAATCTACGTCGCTTAGCTAAACAAGCCTATTTATTTAGTTAGAATTGATTAAATAAGCCTATCTATATTATCGTATGCCTATTTATCGAAATAGCGCAATTTAGTCTAGTTTTAGGTAATATTTAGTTATAGAAGGTACAGTTTAGTTAAAGATACGCCCGTATACTATATTAACTAGAATTTTAAGACGCCTACGAAGGCCGTAGAAGCTACACCTTATAACCTTTATTTTGCTATAACAATATACCTAAATATAGCAATTACTACGTCTAAGGTCTAACGGACTCTTACGGCTTATAACTCCGCCGCGCCTACCGCTAGAGCGGCGGGTACTCTCGCCTCCGCTTAATATATATTACTTGCTAGCTATTACTAGCACACTATTACTCGCTTCTATCGTCGAGTAGTACGTCGTCCTCTGCTCTTACTATATCGCTATCCTCTAACTAGGTATCGGCCTAGTTATCCGATCCTAATCCTATTATATCTCCTTCCTCTAGCTAGCCGTCGCCCTTGTTACCTATAAGTTCGATTAGCTTATTAGGCTAGTATTACGACTAAGCATTTTAGTACTCCGACTAAGCTAGTTATACCCTCGCCTTATTTCCTTTATTACCGCTATCTACTTCCTAATCGGTAGGAGGGTCGAGTAGGTTCTTAAGGCTAGTAGTAAGACCCGTATTACCGTCGTCGGTAAAGGTAGACTAGAGCCGGAATATATTAGTATCGCGCTTACTAGCCTTAATCTTAGAGATTAGGTTCTTTACGCTCGTAGGCGCTAGGTCGTCGATAAAGAGGCGGCTAGTAGCCTTACCGCTAAATATCGGTGCCTAAACGTTATTATCGAGCGCCTTTACTATAAGTACGAGTAGAGGACTCTAGTTAGCAATAGTCGCAAGGAGAAATTAAAGGAGGTTAGTATAGATCTATATAGCCCTAGTTTACGGTTAGTAGGTATAAACAACCGTACTCTACTAAGAAACTATACTTACGCCTTCTTCTATAGTATCTATATTAGTAGCGTAAAGAGGCCGCGAAGGCCGGAGCGAGGCTAACGCGCGAGCGCGCGGGCAAGACGTACGCGACAGTCTAGGCGGGTCTAGTATATCGTAAGTCCGTTTTAGTATAGAATACCGAGGGATCGTCCGGTCTATAGTTAATAGCCTAGTAGAGAGCGGTAGATACGAGCGCCGGACCTATAGTATACTAAGCTACTAGCGGGAGGTTAGGATATATTATATTTAATCTAGCGATAACCTACTTACGTAATGCATCGTTTCGTAGGGTAGCGGTAGTAGATTCCTACTACTCGCCGAAAGCGCTAGATCCTACGAGCGACCGCGCTTTCTTATATAGGATATATAGGTACTTCTCGAGCCTAATAACCTCGCTTATTAAAGACGCTAGGTCGCTTAGGGCTTAGACGCCGATATTGTTTAGCGCCGCTATAGCGCGCGGGTTGTCTATATACCCTTCTATAAGAGGCTTTCTAGCCTCGATATCGTACTCGCGCTTTATCTAGTATAGGGCAAAATAAGCCTCTAGGCTATATAGAGACTCGAGGATAGTCTACTAGGTAGCCTAGCCGTTTCGACTCTAGCTAAGACTATAATTGCTAGCCTAAAGCTTAACGACGGACTTATTTACGTAGTTTAGGAGCTAACCGACTTCGCTACGATAGAGAAGTCGAGAACGTAGAGGCTATACTAGGACGGCGCCGACCTAGCGTAGCTTCTAGGTAGAGGTTAGCGGAGAACGACGGTATAGAAGTAGAAAGATCTCGCTTACTTCGAGCTTACGCTATTCTTCTCGCTTCTCCTCTTCTTTCTTTTCCTCTCGTACCTTATAAGTAGTACGTCGCTCCTTTACTCGCTTCTTCCGAGCTTCGACGGCGCGTAATTTCGCCTAATAGGCGTTAATAGCGCGCTAGGTAGCGAGTTAGTCCTTCTCCTTTTAGTTAAGAGCCTTAGCTCGTCTCTAATAAGCCGCCTCTTACTCTCGTAGGCGTTAGGATACTACTTCGTTAGGCTCGAGCTCGTTAAAGATCCGCTATAAGATAAGAAGATCGGGATATACGCTACCCTAGGGGGCATTATCTTTATACTTATCTTACTCCTTAGCGACGCGCTAGTGCCCGCGATAAAGGTCGGTTACTATAGCTTATAGAGCGCGGAGGTAAAAGCTAGTACTAGACGCTTCGTAAGACTAGGCTATCTCGCGCTACGCGCGATACTAAGCGTCGAGAAGTATATAGACCTAAGGACTAAGTTAGTTAGGACCTCGAGGCGTATATTTCGAGTAGTACGTATATTAAGACTGCTTATAGCGAGAGCTAGAGGATGAATCCTAAGGTCCTCGACGTACTAGGATTAGGTTATATAGTCTAGCTCCGTATCTAGACTAGTAGTACTCGGGAGCTATAGTATAACTAAACTATAAGGCAGATTATATACGATAGGCTATATAGCGGCGTAATCGCCTTAATTAGGACTCGTACGGGTAGGAGAGTACTAGCGCTCCGGGCTCTTACGCTCTATAGTTACTAGCGATATATTAGCGATAACGGTAGAGTAAGCGCAATATTCTAGTATAGCGTACCGAAGTTTAGAACTCGTAATACGATAGCTCGATAGAGGTAGAGTAGTAGTAGATACGGTTAGGGTAATAAGGGCTTTTAGAGTCGAAGGAGAGAAGTATAGCGGGAAATAGCGACGCGCGGCCTATAACTTATTTATTTACGCGGTATAGTAACGCGAGACTAGGCGAACCGTCTAGAAGCGCTAGTAACGCGCCGTTCGCGACTCGTTTATTTACGCGGTATAGTAACGCGAGACCGAGCGAGCCGTCTAGGAGCGCTAGCGCTAGCTAGAGCCCCGGAGACTACGTCGGCCCGCGATTTCGCTAGGACCGTCCTAGCGAAATAACCGAGGCCGCTAGACTTAGAGACTGCGGTTAGTACCTAAGCTCGACGCGACATTTCGTATAATATATTAAGTAGAGTACGCAACTACTAGGCCTTCGGAGTAGGAATATGCTTTCCGCCTTATCGATATCCTAGGTCGCGGATATATTAATCGCCGATCGCGAGCGGTACGTAATTAGTGTACCTACGATCCGAGTTCGGCCGGACGTACGATAGAGCTATTTATTGTTAATTAATTAAAGTTACGAGCGTAATATTACAAATACAATTATAGAAATATTACAGTTATAATTACAATAATAACAAAATTACAACTTATCGGGACTAAAGACCCTACTAGCTGTTAACCGAGCGATAAATTCTTAGACTTGCTTAAATGAAGACATCCGGCTAAATCTAGATACTGTTCGAAGTATATTTTAAAGCCTCTAGCAATCCTACCGTAGAAGGCTTTATATATAACGGGTAGTATCGATATATAAGAGATATGTGTACGATATATGGCGCCTGTCTTTGTATTACAGAGTAATTGTAATTAAAATTACGAAGTCCGTTACCTAGGAATTATATTTACAATTACTATAATTGTAAGTAATTCTGTAATTTTAGTAATCGACAATTAATAGCTATAATATATAACGAGCCTCTAGCTATAGAACCGATATCGTCCTAGCCTATACCTAGCGGGACCTTTTAAGTAGTCGATAATAGCGTAAATGCTTTACGGACGCTCGAGCTCTCTTATTAACCGGGTATAGAATAGCTATAGCGGATACTACTATACGGATTACTAGCGACGACTGCTCTACAACCTTAGTAGGTAGGTTTTGTCTATAGTAAGCTCTGTATATTTGCTCTATTGTCTAGTATACGTAGTACTATTCTTCGCTAACGTAATCCCCTAGCCCTTCCTAGGACAGTTTAGTCGTCGGATAAGGCTATAGCTCTCCGCGTAGAAAATGCGTAGCTATAGTCGTATAGAATTATCTTGTTATCCTAGTTAGCGGAAGGTTCGATCCCGGTTACAAATAGCGTCGTAGTATCTTATTCGGGTGCCGGAATTATTTATTCGTCGTCCGCTAATATGTCTCCGTCCTTAGCTCGCGATATTCTAATTTTATCTATATAACTAGTACCTACCGGGTCCTTATCGATACTATCTACGGCGTTATTAATACCCTCGGCTAGAATTGCTAGGTCGTATTTCTCCTACGCGAGATCCTCCTCCTCCTCGGATTAATTATCTTCTATCTTCTCGTTCTCGCTAGCTTATAAACGAAGCTTCGAGAGCGGATCGGGTAAGAGAGATAGCTTATTACTCGCTCGAGTCTATAGTTAAAATATAGACACCTCCGTCTTTCTAGACGTAACCTTAGAGTAAAGATTAGTAGCGTCGATCGGCGCGAGTAAGTCGATATATAGTATATTAATACGCTCGTTGCTTAGTATCGGCTCCTATACGTTCTTTATAAGTATATTAGACGCGATACGTAGGGCCGGGTCTTACCTACTAGCGTCTAATAATAGATAGGCGAGTAGGCTTATATCGATCTTTATAGTTCTATAGTAATATTAGCAGTTGTTAATAGAATATTTATACGGCGAGATTTAACGTACGTATCTATCTAGGGTATATATAGGAGCAATACTAGGAGACCCCGGAGGCTAGCCTACAGAAATCTTCTTAACCTACGCCCCTACTAACCTCGGCGGTCGAAGCGGTACTAGAACTTTAGGAAACCGGTATCGTACGGTTCTAAAAGGTTATTACCTTAACCCTCGGCGTAATAGATCGTACGGTAGAAGGTAGCGGGGAGGAGAGTAGCTAGGGCGGTAGTCGAAAGGTCCGGTAGACTTAGGTTAAGACGTTTTAGGTTCGACGCTACCTATATACGAACGGATAGTAAGGCTAGGTCGAGTATTATCTTGTCCTATTGCTCGCCTAGATTATAGAGGCTTTATAGAGACTTAGCTATTTCGTACGGCGTCTTTTCTAGTCTATCCTTAAGCCTTATAGCCTCGCTTATTAAGCTAGCTAGATCCGAGAGTATCTATATACCTAGGTAATCGAATACTTATCTTACCTTATAAGAATCGATAGGTAGGTTCTCTTCCCGGGATTTAACGCTAAGGTTATAGCGCTAAATGCCTTCGAGTAGTTTATAGGATGCCTCGGCCGAATTAAGCCCCTCTATTAAAGACTAAAAACCGACTTTCGCGTACTTACCCTAACGAAGGCTAGACTCGGTCTCGGTTATTATAGCGACGTTACGGTTAATAGCGATTAGGATTCTCTCGAGATTTAGCGGCTATAGTAGGTTCTTACGGAGCGGTCGCGCGAGGGCGACGCCGGTACGTTAGGCTTCCTAAAGATATATTAGAAGGCGAAACATATAGGGAAGGTTAGTAGTACTATACCTCGAGTTAACGCTTCGTAGCTTCCTCCTTCTACCGCTTCCGCTCGATAGTTCTCTTCTATTACTTTTACCGCTACTTAGCCTTTCTAAGTCGCTCTGCCTCCTTCTTAAGATCTCTCTACTACTTTGCCTATTCTAGAGCCTTCTCTTAGAGGGCCTTATTACGAGCTAGTATAGACGCCTCCCGCTCTCGAAGACGCTATAGCTCTTCTATATCCGTAGTTTCGCCGTTTTCCTAATTAGATCCTTACGGCGCCGGTATATAATTAGAAGTACTAGGTACGGGGTAGTAGACTACGCTAGGAGACAACGCGCTCTTCCTATAGTAGGTATAATATACCGCCTAAGCTATAGCTAACAACGTAGTAGTAGGGAGAGTTATGCTACTAACGCCGTATACCTAGGAAAACGTAAATTACTCGTATGCCTATCGCTATAACTATATAAAGACCTATAGCTTAGTTAGCGCTACGAATTAAGCCTAAGGGGTCGAGAGGGTATGCCTCTACTAAGCCTAGCTAGCGAGCAGATTTGGGGTATCTATACTCTAATAAGTTCTACTAAATAGTCGCTTAATACTATTCTATATCCGGGCGGGCAACCGCTAGCAAGGATAGTAGTAGGCCGCCTCCTATAAGCTAGTAGTAGTCTACGGGATATAGCGTAGACTCCTTAAGCTAGTCGCTATCGTTATCTATATCGCCTAGGTTAGGATCGTAATATAGTAGTAGTAGAGTGCCCGCTAAGTCCTGCGTCTTCTATATACTAGATGTTAGCCGATATAACTTAGTAATAGATAAGAAGTTAAAGACGTACTATAACGGGTAGTTTGCTAGCTAGGGTAGAGCGTAGCGTAGGCGAGGAACAATCGTCGCAGCTAAGTCTTAAGATAGGAGGAAAGCGGCGTTACGTCGAGTTAGTATAGGTCTTAGTTATTAACTCGTTAATAGAGCAATATAGGGATACGCGTATAGACGATCGCGCGCGTCGAGCCGAATCTAGGATTATACGCGGGATATAATCTAGGCTACGCTACTATAAAAGGGCCTATAGTATCCGGATCTAGTACACTTTAGACAATAACGGTACGTAGAAGTAGAAATAGGCGAGGAACACTTAGAGAGGTACTAACGGTAGTAGGCGATCGATAGCGCCGCCTACCTAGTATAAGGTCGGCCGAGTAGTACTAAGGCTTTAGTAGAGATAAACAAGCAAAGCTTCTACGTAAGACTGCCTTCCGAGATTCGAAACTAGATATATTATCTCGTACTACGCGAAGCGAGCCCTATTAGACTATCGCGATAAGAGAGAGTAGGCGTACCTAGACTTCTCTAAGTTTCTAGAGACATCCGACGCGAGACGCTCGGGCTATACTATATAATAAACCGATTCGAAGTAACCGTCGACGGTAGTAATACTAAGCAATATAGCCGGTAGATCTATATAATAGCTAGCTATCTAAACGATATTTGTTTTACTGCCCTAAGCGTCTATTTCCGCTTCGACGAGCTCCTATCTATATACGAATTTATAGCGGCGATTACGCCTATTATATAGCGCTCTCTAGGCACATTCGGCGACGGTCTACGTATTACCGAGAACGGAATTACGCGGCCGGTAATCGGGCGCCTAGCCTTAGACCCTATAGACTATACTTTTACCGTACGCTATATCGTAAACAAAGAGCTAGCGGAAGTATATTCTCTATTAATAACGCTCTAGCGACGGGCCGAGCGCCTAAATTAGACGATAAAGGATATATTAGAGATTACGTACTATTTGTTATTATTTAGACTCGGGCTACTAGAGTTTCCTACGCGCTCTTAGCGGAGGAGGGAGGTCTAGGCAATAGGTTTCCGAGTATAGTTAGGTCTACGGAAATAGTAAGACTCGAGTCGTACGGCGAGGAATAGGTAGCGATAGAGCACCGGTAATATAGATGTCGACTTGCTATATAGTAGTAGTAGCGAGGGAATACGGTATAACGATTAGATATTAATAGAAGGAGAATACGTAGTACGAGGAGAGTACGGACCTTAATCGAGTAAAGTCTATATTTAGTATTAGGCTAATACTAGTATAGTATAGACGTTATTAACGGGCAGATGTCTCCCTAGTACGCTCGTAGAAGCCCTCGATATACGCAACCGCAAATACGGTTAACCTACGCTTAAGCCTATATAGAGCGGGTAAAGGCTATAACTAAATCTAGCGCTTAAGGCTTAGAGACGACAGGTCCGCCCTCTTAGTTACCGTTGTCCTCGGGCTCTTACTTTACGGAATAATTCGTACTAGTAGGGTAACCTCTATTAGCGGTCTAGATATTAGCGCCGTAAGTAGTCTCGCTATTTCTAGTTAGCAGGGTAGCACTATAATAGATATAGTATATGTATAAATCGGACGAGGCGAACTTAATTATAATAGCTACTTCTTATATATTGCGGGAATCGATATATTTAAGGTATCCCCGCGCGGTCTTAAGGTTAGGACAATATAGGACTCGAATCTCGCCGCTAGTAGCGTACTATTAAGCTAAGGCGTCGACTTGCTCTACTATTAAGGCTTAAGCTCTTTGCTCCGAGTATAGTCCTAAATAGAGGGTATATCCGTATATCGGGTACTCGTACTTTTTATACTTAGGCTTCTTATATCCGGACATCTAGGTATATTAGTATCGTGTCTATATTAGCGGCTAGAATACACGCTTAAATACCTTATACGACGATACGAAGGCGTAGGGAGGGGATAGGATAGCAATTATAATATCTCGCTAGAGATAGCGAATATCGAAAGTAGAAAGGCAGACCCTTCGACTCGCGGGATACGGTATATAGGGTATCTTAGCGTAATTTAGTCTTAAAAGTACGCGTAACTGTACTAAAGTCTACCTATAGCTAGTAAATATTAAATCCGATTTAATATAGATTAAGATTTAATATTAAATATAAATCTAAATGTCTAGTCTAATTCTAGAAGTATACTTGTAGCTCTAGGATAGACAAAGATATAAGTAGAGCCTTTAATATAGACTTAACTGTATATAGTACTAAATATAAATTAAATATAAATATTTACTCCTATTCGGGACGGAATATTAATAAAGCTAGTAAATGTTGAATATTTAATGTTTAATAGCTATAAGTCTACCGTACTAACCCTCCGAACCTAGATAGGGTCCGCGGGCGCGGACGAGGAGCCTTCTCTAACGCGTATCGATACTCGCCCCGAGCTTTAGGTAAATACCTAGATTTAGTATAGGTAGTAAGTAGGGAAGCGAAGGAGCTCCTTATAGTTTATAGTAAGGAGGCAGAGGCGGTAGTAAAACATACTTACTTACGGTCCTAGCTAAGCGGGCTACGAGAAGGTATTCTACGCCCTTTTAGGATTACGAGGCTACCGGATAGTATAGCTACGCCGAGAGATTACAGAATAAGAGGCAGTAGTAACTAGGCGTTATACGAGAGATTATTCGTATAAGAGGTATATCTAGCGCTCCTCGTTCTACTACTTGCAATCTAGCGTAGCGCTTTATAACGTCTAGGTATAACCCTAATATAGCTACGACAAGCATTATCGCACTCTAATATCTATAAGCAAGTCCTATACAACCTTAGGCGAGTCCTTAGCTAGGGCTAATTAGCCTAACGGATATAAGAGCATTCCTCGAGGGAGCTCTCCTTTATTATAGCGAAGTAGGCGTAGAATTTGCGTCGCTTACCCCTTCCGGCGGTTTCGACGAGTAGTACTCGAGGGTTAAGTAGTCTTAGGGGACTTCGACGCCTAATGCTTTAGCTTAGACGATAGCGGGCTAAGAGACTCGTACTTGCGCTTTTTGTCGGCTGTACCTACCGACTCGACTATAGTAAGCCGACGAGGTTTTCCGAGCTCCTCCGCGTAGCTACTAGTATCCTTCTTATCCTAACTGCTAGTAGGAGGCCCGTCTCCTTTTAGAAGCTCTATAGATGCCTTAGCTTCTACTAAGAACTAGCTTAAGCTGCTAAAAGAAGCTACGGTCTTATTAGAGATAGTAGGAGGCCCCTTTAGCGACGTCGTTAGCTTAGTCTTACTAGGCGAGGGTTTAGGCTTAAGGCTCTCTAGCTACGCCTTCTTTAGTATATCGGAACTGCCTACCTACTTCCTACTACCGCCGATAGTCGACGATGCTAGTAGCTAGATAGGTATAGGCTCGATCTCTAGGTTACTACGTATATACTTCTTACTAGGTATTAAATCTAGTATAAAGACCTCGCCGATAATACCTCCTTAGGCTTAGGTTCTAGGGTTCTAAGCGTAGAATAATTTCGGGTTATCCGAGGGTACTAAATATTTATTAAGTCCTAAAGTAGGCGCCCGCTTATACGACTACGGCGGCGTCTTATCGATCTTAGCTATCTAGAGGAGGTTAGCTATCTTGCTCTCGAATAGGGTACGAACCTAGTCGGTAGGCGAAGACGAGTCGATAGTCGCGTTCGCCCCTTATAGCTTCTTAATCGGCGTCTTAACCTCTTTATTAGCCTTATTGTCGCGGACAAGAATCTTAGTCCCTTTAGTTTACGAAGTTCGGCTACGTCCGGCTTCCGGGCTAGCCTCTCCGCGGCTACGTTCTATACGGCCGTAATAATTAGTAAGGTTTACTTACCTATCGAGGATCGGTTAGCTTACTCGTATACTACGCCGTCGGCGGCAGATCTTTTCTAGGGCTTTCTAGCGCCTGTCCCTTCTAGAAGTATATTAGTAAGTAGTCGATATAGCCTAAGTAACTAACGACGCTAACCTTAAGACGCTAGGCCTCCTCGCTCTTCTAAGACCGTATTAGTAAGTATCCGATTCCGCTTAGTTTCCTAACTAGTACTAACTTTAGGCTTTATCTCGCCGGCGCCTATCTTAGGACTAGGACTATATAACTCGGGTATCAAATCGACGTAATAGTTAAGTGCCGTAGACCTAGTATTATAGAGGGTAGAGAGGTAGGGCAGGTAGAGCGCGGAAGAATAGAGGTCTATAGTAAAGTAGGGTCCCGCTTATATTTGTTTTTAAAACAAAGACTCGAGGAATATAGCTAACGCGCGAAAGCGAATCTCTACCGGTTTCTATAGTAGCGAGCTAGGCCCTACTACGTACCGGGTACAGTTCTAATAGCTACCTAGGTACCGTACCGCGACTAGTAACGCAATAACTATAGACTACTATAGTAGAAAATAGCCTCGAAAGACGCGGCATCGCTATACTACTAGTTAGAGGAGGAACTGCGGGATGCGGTATTTGTATATCGTATTATCGTTACTACCGCTACGACTAACTACGATATAGTTAGCGAAAGACCCGAAAGTAAAAGAAGTAGTAGATCGGAAATTAAAAAGTCTCTATAGAGACAAGGGCGAAGCGACTAATACCGAGAGTAAGATATATAGCTAGTACTCTATAGCATAGGCGCTAATAATTAGGTAGAAACGAAGAAAGGCGGCTAAGTATAAGGAGGGTTATATTAGTAGGCAGATAGGGTAGTAGTAAATTAGTATAGTATTCGATAGAGAACTAGGAGGAGAAGGAGGAAGGCAGGCTAGTTAGCCTACTACTAAGCGCTAAGCCCTGCCTAAGGCATCGAGACCCTAGCTTTACTCGAGTCCGGTTACATACCAATTACGTATAACCTCTTTAGTCCTAATATACGCTTCCCTTCTAAAGGCCGCGCTCTCGTAGCCGGTCCTTATTCCAATCTCGACCTCTATTGCTACTAACTTAGTAGGTCTAATAAGCCGCTTAGTCCGCGCTAAATTAAACGCACAACTACCGATTATATAACTATGTCAAACCTTACCTCTAATATAATATAATATCCAACTCTAACTGCGCTATCCTTATATATAATAAAGTAATATATAACTATAAGAATTAAGGACTATCGACTAATTATAATACGAGCGTACCTTCCCTACTATAATAGGTAGGTATACGGGGTATTGCAGTACTACCCCCGTTCTAAGTAATGTCGTACCGAGTTCTCTACGTCTACTCTTAAAAGACCTAGAAATGTCCGCTCCGAGGGTTTGTCCGTTCCGAGGGTTGTTCTTATTATTACGAGGACTATTATTTACTGTCGTAGTTTTACTAGCCCTAATTAGTTAGGTTTAGTAGCCTTTAATTGTTAATCTTATCTTATCTTTTCGGAAAAAACATAGCTCGTCTAGTTTCTATAAGTAAAGGCTATTATAAGTATAGTAGTTAAGGTTCGCCTCGCTTAAAGGGTTAGATAGATCGAGGAGTAACCTATTGTCCGCAAGATCGACCCTAGCTAGCTTAGCTCTATAGTTTTGCCCTTAGTTAGTCTATTAGTCGCTTAATCTTTTAGGCGGCTTAAAGTTTTGATTAAAGTTTTGATTAAAGGTGCCTTAGGCTCGTAGTATAGGTAAGGTTGTACCCGTAGGCGTAGTAACAATAGCAAGTAATGTTAATAATAGCGGTGCTAGCCGTCTTAGCGCTAACTTTACCTTACTTCTAATTTCCTTCTTTAACTAATAATAACTCGGCAACACCGTTACTAATATAGCGGTGTCCTTCCTTTCTTAAATAGTAACATACCCCGCAACACTGTTACTAATATAGCCGCGCCGGCCGCGCCGTCCTTCGCTAGCTCGTAGCGCGACGCTATCGTCTTTATTACCGTTATTCGTACGCGCGCGCGCGCCCTTATCGATCGCTTAGGCCTTAGGGCCTCGATAGAATAAAAGAACAAGAGGGGCGCTAAGAGAAGGGTCTTATAGGGTGCGCTAGTAAAGAGGTAGATTCTATAATAGTATAGTCTTATTGTCCTTTGTTACTAACAATTGCTTGCCTCTAATTAGTTAGCTAATAGCACCCCGGGGGTAGCATTATTCCTAAGCCTTAGTAACATTACGAGCTTTTAGCCTTCTTCTTGTTCTTTACGCTAGTCTAATACTCGTTTAACAACTTAGCTATATCCTTAAAAGAATCTTTAGCCTCCTACGAGTCCTATTTAGGTAAATAGCCTTACTACCTTAATAGGTATTCCTTCTTGCCCTGCCTAGTTCGGTGCTTTAGGATGCGTTCTATAGACTATAGCTCTTTACCGTCGGCTAGTATTTCTTTATGTTTAGTAGGGGCTTCTTTATTAGAATCTCCGCGGTAGTAGTATAGCTTAAGGAGGGAGATATAGAAGGTATTATAGATAGTATAGTGTAGTAGGAGCCATAACTAATAGGCCTAGCTATTGCCCTTCGGTTCTCGGATTCGGAATAGGCTAATATATCTTAGTATAAGCTTAGGCCTTGTTTTGCTATTAGGTAATAGGTGTTTGCGGATACGGAGGTTCTTAGTGCTTAGTATAACTATATCGCCTTGCTTAAAAGTTATTAGCGTATAGTGTTTGTTATAGTAGGCCTTCTAATATGCCTAGGCCCTTGCTAGTTTGTTAGCTAACTTAGCGTAAATCTCTCGCATCTTTTAAACCCTCTTAATAGCTGCTAGCGTCTTAGGTGTTAGTACTTAACGCGCTTCCCTTTCCTTGCGCTCGGCCTCGAGCGAGGTAAATAGGTCTTATAGTAAGGCAGCGTTCTAGCCTATTATAGCTATATATAGTAAAACCTTAGTAGATAAGTATACACTATTGTTGTATACGAATTCTATAGGCTATAGGAGGTTAACCTAGTCGTTAGGGTTCTCGTTAATGTAACTGCGTAGGTACTGCTATAGGGTAGTATTCTGCCTTTTAGTCTAACTATCTGTTTGTAGATAGAATGCTATAGATAGGCGATGCTTAAGTCTTAGCTATAGGCAAATCTTACTCTAATAGTAAGATATAAACGTCGAGCCCCGGTCGGAGACTATCCCCTTAGGGGTCCCCTAATAGCTATAGAAGATATTATTCTATAGTGCTTTAGACATATTAATAGCCGTCTAATCCTTCCGAGTAGGAATATAGCAAGCACCCTTAGTAAATCGGTCTATAACGACTAGTATAGCGTTAAAGACGTCTCTACTTCCTCTTCGTTTAGTAGGGGCAAGACCTGTAATAAAATCTATCGTAAGCTCTGCAAATAGCTTGTTAGGAATTGGTAATAAGGACAACTCGCTAAAAGGCTAATGCTTCGGTACCTTAATACGCTAGTATACGGTATACGTATCGATATATTCCTTTATATCCCGCTTACTATTTAGCTAGTAGTATATACGCGATAGTAGCTCGTGCGACCTCTCTATACTATAGTAACCGGCAAGCTTACTATTATAGTGTCGCTTAAGAAGCTCTTATCGGATCGAATGCTCGGTAGGGACATAGAGCCTACCCTTATAGCGCAAATAGCTATTAGCATCAATCGACTAATTCTTGCTAGATCTAGTCTTGCGGCTACTTCTAAGCTAATCTATACGAGCCGTAGCAAAGGCGTCCCTCTGCTAAGTACGTAATAGCTTATCTATAAACGCTCGGCTATTACCGTCTACAAGTTCGCTTAATAGCACCCTCGCTGTCTTGCGTAGTACGTACTATATGTATCTAGTAGCACTAGCAGCCGGATTAACTGCATTAGTGCTTTAATCGCTGTTACTATATATAGCGATATCGACTAGGGAGTTATTAAAACTTCTCCTATCTATGTCCTTAGCCCTTGCCTTAATACGTACTATTAATATAGCGAGAGCATTAATATGCTTTAAGCCGTCGCGGAGTCCGGTAAGCCGCTTATCCTACGCTTGCTTATTAACGATACGGGCTATAGCAATCTTATACTATAGGGTTAGAAACAATGAATTAATAGATTGCTAAGTCCCGCTATCGTAATTAGGTCGCCTCGATAGGCTATTAGCAGGGTTGCTTACGCCTAGCCGATATAATATATTAAAATCAAACCTAGCGAGGTAGACGGCCTATCTAGCCTATCGACCTATAACTCTAGTAACCTTAGTAATGCTACGGAGGTTGTTATAGTCTATATAGACCTATATCGTATATTAGGCCCTATCGAGGTAATGCCTCTAATACTTAAAGGCCTCGATAATAGCTAAGAGCTCTTACTCGTAGGTCTCGTAGCGACGCTTAGTATCGATTATCTTCCTCGAGAAGAAGGCAATCGGATACTAGTAATAGTTATTATCTAATTGCTAGGATATAATAGCCGATATAGCGAACTGTAAAGCGTTAGTCTCAATTCGGATCTGCTTGTTTAGTACGAAATAGTGTAACAAGGGGACTTTAGTAAAGCGCTGCTTTAAACCGTTAAAAGCGGCTTATACTCTATTAGTCTATTTAAACTCTCTAGTCGGGTTAGCCTTAGTTTTAGTAAGCTTAGTTAGTAGCATTATATGCCTCGAATAGCCCTTAATAAATCGGCGATAGAAGTTAGTAAAACCGAGGAACGACTATAGCTCCTTAATTAACGTAGGAATAGGCTATTTAGGAATGGTTTTAATCCGATTAGGATTAGCCTTAATACCCTTAGTTAATACGAGGAAGCCGAGGAATAATACCTCTTTAGTAGCAATAGTGCATTTAGAAGGCTTGCAATACAAGCTATAGGCCCTTAGGCGATCGAGTACCTTACGGACTATAGCCTAGTATTCCGCAATGTTAGGAGAGTATATATAAACTAGGATGTTATCTAGGTAAACTATATAGAGGTAATCTAATAGGCCTAATAGGGCCCGATTAATATAGGACTAGAATATAGTAGGGGCATTAGCTAGCCTAAATAGTATAACTAAGTACTTAAAATAGCTATAGCGAGTATAAAAGGCTGTCTTCTATTTATCGCCCTTGCGAATACAGATGCGGTAATAGGCGTCCTTAATGTCTAATATAGTGTAGTAGTAGGTACTAGAAAGGCGATCGAGAGTCTTATTAATAAGCGGAAGTAGATAGCGGTCTTTAATAGTAACAGTATTGAGTCCGCGGTAATTAATATATAGGCGTAGGCTACTATCCTTCTTTAGTACGAATAGGATAGGGGCGCTAGCAGGGCTGTTACTATACCGTATCCGGCTATTAGCTAGGTTTTCCTCTAGATACTTACGTAACATAGCAAGCTCTCGTTCACTAAGGTTATAGAGGGGGCTAAAAGGAACCTCCTTACCCTCTATAATATTAATCTTATAATCCGTCTCTTTAAATATAGGCAAGGTCGATACTAAGTAGTGTTTAAATACATTAATATAGGTCTCCCGAATAGGTTCTAGTATGCGCTTAAGTTGTTTAGGATCTATGCTATTAGGGGGCACTAGTTCATCGTTATTACTACCGAGCAGGTCGGCCGTCGGATTGGCTAGGGTTAGGTTACTAATAAATAGGACCCTAATATTATTAGGGCACTCGCTAACATTAATATGTTTAATGTCCTCTTTCCTAGCGATTCTAAATCGCTATTGTTAACTGCCTAAGTCTATAACTATAGTATAGTACTTAAGAACAGGGTTGCTAATAACAATGTCGGATAGGAGGCTGTCTATATCTACTATATAGGTAGTAAAGTTTAGTAGGCGCTTATTGCCGAGGTCGTCTCTTAGGGCTATATAGACATAGTAGGCTCCGTAGGTTAAGTGCCGAGCGTTATTAAACTAAGCAAGGGTTAGTAGGTTAGTCCTAGGCAATTGTCGAAGGTCTAATTACTTAGCTAGGCGATAGCTAATAAGGGCACTAACTAAATTTCCTAGGTCTAGCGTAACCTTAGTTCTATAATTGTTGCTACGCGAGTCCGATACGAGATAGGTACGTACAATAGCTAGTACAATATCGATAGTCTTACGCCGTATAAGGCTAACAGTTAGTACGGCGCTTACTCTTTTTTCGACTAATAAGAAGGTTAGCCTATAGGGGTAGCGTTAGCTACTAAAGGTGCTTTCGGTGTTCGGCGGTAGTACGGTCGATTCGGGCCTAGTCCTTAGGTTTGTCGCATTAGCCTAGTAGATAGCTAGTGCTATTATAGTTAAAGCACTTCAATCCGGTCGGGAGATTGTTGCCGTAGCTATTGTTACTGCTATTGTTAGTCGAGCGGTTAGTATTATAGGGATACGAGCCCCTTCTACGGCCCCTATTACGGCCTCCTCTATATAGCCGTCGGCTACGACCTCTTCCGCGGTCGTTACTGTTCCTATTGTTAGCACTATTGTTTTAGTAGGACCCTTAGCTATTGCCTCCGCGGGCACTACGATTGCCGCGGTTAGTGCTAGCTAGTCGGATCCTCGATTCTAGTCGTTACTAGAGCTAAATAGCCCGCTCGGCTATTTCTACTTCGAATATAAATTGAATGCGTATTAGGTTGGCCTGTTTAAATATATAGCGGCGGTCTAATTTAAGTACTAGTTCCTATCTTAGTTTAGGTCGTATCTTAGATATCTAGATAGAGTCGGTTTTAGGTAGCAAATCGTCCTTAAGGGTCTTTAGACAGGCCTCGAAGGATCGAGAGGTTTAGTCGGCCTTTTGTTTAGTACGTAGGTATTAGTCTTAGGCGTGCTACTAGCGCAATATAGGGTTACTAAGGGTATTTAATATAATAGTCTTATAGTCTTGCTATTAAACAGCGGTCTAATTATTAAGAGAGTTAAAATGGTTATCCTAGGTACGTTTTAGGTCGCTATTAATGTATTGTATAGCGTAGACGACTAATAAATAGTTATCTAGTAGGGCCCTTAGTACATTCCGCTAGTTTAATTCACAATTACATATATAATTATTATACTACTTGCGGCTAGAGCTATTAAACATAGTGCAATCCTTAGGTTTAGCATCCTTCTTTTAAATAGCTAGTAAGGAAGGTCCTGCTATTAGCTTAGTATTAGTTGCTAAGGCTTCCTATAGGCGATAAATTTCGAGGAGGTTATCCCTTAGCTATTGTTCTTAACGTAAGGCAGTAAGCCTGTTCTAAGTAGCTTCTTAAAGTCTCGTTATCGGCTAGGGCCCGAAAGCTAGTTAGCTATATCGTCGATTAATAATGTTGTTAAGAATGTCGTTAATAGGCAATTCTAGATTATTACCTAGAACTATAGGTTCTTTAGCAGGCCTAGTAGCAGGCTCTTTAGTAGGTACTTTAGTAGATGCTTTAGTAGGCACTTTAGTAGGCACTGTGCTACTAGCGTTGTCGTTGCTAGCGCTACTAGCGGCAGCACGGGTATTGTTTCGTAATAAACCGGCTATTGTAAGGGGTAGTACTAATAATGTATTGTTAGCCCCTAAGATACGGATGTAGCGGAATTAGTAGGTATCGGTCTAATATGCTTAACTTAGTATAATAGGCCGTATAGAAGGCCTTGCTTAATAATTAGTACGGTTGTTTTAGTAGAATAGTACGTGTAGGTCCCGTTCTTTAGGCGTAATATAGTTAAATCGATAGTTTTCGTAGCTATACCGCTAAAAGCTTAAAATAGGGACTATCTAGCTACTACCCTTAAAGGGTAGATCGAATACTATATAAGGAGGGTTATATTAGCAGGTAGATAGGGTAGTAGTAAATTAGTATAGTATTCGATAAAGAACTAGAAGGAGAAGGAGGAAGGCAGGCTAGTTAGCCTACTACTAAGCGCTAAGCCCTACCTAAGGCATCGAGACCCTAGCTTTACTCGAGTCCGGTTACATACCAATTACGTATAACCTCTTTAGTCCTAACACTAAGTTTATATATAGCTAAGCCCGAAGAAGATTCTTACCTAAGGTTCGTAGGTTATTTGCCCTAGCGTAGCGATTAAGGCTAATACTAGTATAGAGTAGCGGGATAAGGTTTAGGAGATGCTTATAACCGGTATAGTAATAGAGTTAGTACTACACTTAAAGCGCAAGTATAGGGAAGACGAAGACGGCGGAATGTCCGGCTCGCCTAATACTACGAAACGCGTTCGAAGTACTTATATAGTAGAGGACGATACTACGAAGAAGTTTAAGCTTCCGAGGAGGAATAGGACCTAACCGAGAAGCAGTAGACATAGCAAATAGACTTATTAGTAAAGGAGTTAAACGTAGGCGGTATAGCTCGGACGTAAGCGGGGGAACTCTAATCCTTAGGCTATACGCCTACTAGTACGAGTCTATAAAGAGACAGAATACGATACTATACGGACTTATCGCATTATTCCTATCTCTTTAGCCTATAGAAGTCCTAAAAAATACTAAGACCGACCGGCTATATTTTCGCTAGGACTATCCTAGCGAAATCTATATAACCTTTATTCGAGAGCGCCCTATAGTAGTATTCTTAAGCCTCTACGACTAGTAGTAAGAGAGTAGAGTAGAGGCCGGTCGTTATATACCGTAACTATAGCGTACTAGTTCGATAGAACTTACGGTCGCGGAAATAGTAGTAGGTATATTAATCGCGTCCCGCTCGCGATTAGTAATTAATATACCTACTATTTGTATTCGGCCGGACGTACGGCGAGCCTCGAGCTATAGGCCTAATATCGTCCTAGTCTAGGTCTAGCGGGACATTTTTAGCGATTAATAATAGCGTAAAGGCGGGCCGGGGCGGCATTAGCAAACTAGACTACGCTTTCTAGTATAGTAAGTTATTAACTATTAGGAATCCTAAGTGCTACCCGAAATTTGCTCTCTTATCGCCTTTATTAAAGAAAGGTAATAGGGAAGAGGGGGTAATTTTAGTTAGAGATAGTATAGTTAGATAATACTTTATATATACATAAATTAATCCTAGCTATAATATAGTCGAAGCTTAATATACCTATAGGTATATTTCGACTACTTTAGTATCTACGTCCGTATAACGATAGGAACTTGTTAGTAGAATATTAGTATATCGATAATAGCTAGATCGAAGTTCTAGGAAGTATAGAGATATATAGAGCGACGTTAATATGTTCTTATTAACCGGGACAGCATTATATACAAACTAATATA
>NW_006921557.1:146006-147471 GCF_000340215.1 Pseudocercospora fijiensis CIRAD86 | reverse complement strand
GACGTTTTCTAACCCTAACCCTAACCCTAACCCTAACCCTAACCCTAACCCTAACCCTAACCCTAACCCTAACCCTAACCCTAACCCTAACCCTAACCCTAACCCTAACCCTAACCCTAACCCTAACCCTAACCCTAACCCTAACCCTAACCCTAACCCTAACCCTAACCCTAACCCTAACCCTAACCCTAACCCTAACCCTAACCCTAACCCTAACCCTAACCCGTCTATACCTATTAAAGTAGGTAAAAGACGTTATTTATAAGAGATATTACACTAGATATACTTATTATTACCTTAAGTAGTAATTAGATCTATATACGACGACTAGATATTCGCTTTCAGCGATAGACTACTTGTATTCTAGTCTAGGGGCCCCCCCCTACGGGCTGTTTTTTACAGCACGACAGGGTACCCCCCTAGAAGTAGTAGATATTTTTATATTATCTAAAAGTAGACGACTCGACGATTCTAAAACCGTTCTACTTTTTAGTAGGCGGCGTTAGATAACCGAGAAATCTGCGTTTCTATTTTCCTAATCGGACGAGCGGACGAGGGTAGACGAGCGGACGAGGGTAGACGGGCTCGTCCGCCCTCGTCCGGGGACCCCCCCGGAAGTTCCCCGGAATTTAGACGTTTGATATCGAAAATAGGCCTATTTTTTCCGCTAATTCCGAATCTGAACTCGGTTTTGCCGAGAGATAACTAGGAGTCGAGATATAGCTATCTCGAACGAGATACCTACTATAAACATTTTAACTCTTAACGGAATTAAGAGAAGTAGAATACAAGACTACTATACCCTCGAATAGAGAGGGATAGAGGTACAAATTAACATCTAAGAACTAGTATAGGTAATAGGGATAGTAAGAGGTTCGCCTCGAAACCCTCTCTATCTAAAATATTCTTAGACGATATTAATAGTCGATTCCCTACCCTACTATTAGATTACTATCTATAGAGGAGTAGAATAAAGCCTATAGATTAGGACCTATACTGCCCCTAGTAATAGGGAGGTATACCCTATTTATAGCAAGATAGATAGAACTTGAAACCTCTTACAACCCCTTTCTCCTTCCTTCTAAGAGTAGACCTTAGCTATTTACCTAGGCTCTAGTTAATCTAGGCACTAGGTAGATACGTATAAGGAGAATATACCGCGTAAGAGGCTTTTAACGATATATATCAACCTATAATCTATAGATACTAGGCTAAATTAAAGGGCTAATAGAGGAAAGACCCCTCCGTATAGATCTACTCTACTTACTACGCTACCCTATAAAGGCACCGAGGTACCGAGGACCGGAACTAAGCGTTCCCGGACCCGTACGCTTCCCCGCACGAGTCTAGAACCGGAACTAGTCCTTCCCGGAAGGATCTAAGCTAAAAACAACTGCCGAAATTACACCTGCCTAAAGCAGGTAACGGTAGTTTAGCCCTAATCTTACTAGGACGCGGAAAGATC
>NW_006921557.1:143698-145771 GCF_000340215.1 Pseudocercospora fijiensis CIRAD86 | reverse complement strand
TCTATAAACTCATTCTTATTCCTATTCTTTTACGGCTTTATTTAGAGTAAAGCTATTCCTAACCCTAACCCTAATCTCCGGAGGCACTTCGAGTACGTATACGTAGTCTTCGTATATCTCGGCGACTGTTCGTACTAGGTAGGCTATACGTAGGAAATAGACGGCGAGGCGTAGTCTTAGCTTCGAATATAGGAAGCGGATATTGTTAGGTATATCCTCTACCGTAAGATCGTCGATAGTAAAAGTATTATCGGGTATAGCGAAGATATACTCGAGAATAGTCTTCGTCGGGACTAAATTATTCGAGTTACCCGGTAGCTAGTCCTCCTTAGGTAGGTCGTCGTTACTATCGCGTAAACTAAATAGGTTCTATATAATAATATTAGCGTTAACTAGAAGGGATATATAACTACGAGGACTAAACTACTAACTATTTCGCCGGCCGGCAAAGTCTAACTTCGGTATAGCGGGTTTACTAGCCGGTAAAACAGTTAGTATATTAGTCTAGGTATATAGCGTAGGACGGAACTTATCTAATATCTACTATTATTCTAATACTACCGACCTACCGACTACGATATAGCCTAAAGGAACCCTTTATATAGATCCTAATAAGGGAAGTTTAGAAATAAGAGAATATATCTATTCTTCTCTAGACCGGACCCTAAGAAGCCGAGAAGGTATATATCGCAATCGGCCTAGACGGGAACTCGCGTACTATTTACTAGGAACGTTCTAAGCGCCTCTCTTCTAGCTTTACGTATAGCCTCGTATAGTACCTACTTCTCGTCCGTAGTTAGGCTAAACTATAGCGGTACGGTTACTACCTTAGGTACCTTAGGTACCTTAGGCTTAGGCTTAGGCTAGGCGGATATACCCGGCGTAGGAGGAGTAGCTAGTATATTCTATATAGCCTTAGCGCTCTTACCCTTAGTTCTCGTAAGAAGAGTCGGCGACGACTCGATAGTATTCGCGTTAGTAGTAACCGTCTTCTTACGCTTCTTCGGCGTTACTAGGCTATTCGATATAAACTTCTAGTTCGGATTTATAATCGCCGTCGGTATATAGCGTACTAGCCGTTATTTACCGTTCGGACTAGCTAGAAGAGTAGCTCGTAGGTATAGATCGGTTTACTAGGCGGAGAAAATAGGAGTATAGACTAGTTTACTAGATAGAGAAACGAGACGGAGGTAGATAGATAGGGAAGGCGGTAGTAGTAGGAGTAGATTATAAAGTAGAAGAAGTTAGGGCGATAGTAGAAAGATATATACTAGTATTAGCGCTCGGACCTCTAACCGTTTATATAGCGGGCCGCGTAGATAGCGCAAATATATAGGGCAGTTTACTTTACTAACGCGCGTATAAAAGAGACGTCCCGAGCGATATAGCTAATTTATATAGTAAAGTTAGGACTACCTTTCGTTCGGTACGTTAGTTAAGGCCGATAGGTAAAGTCCGCTAAAACGCGCTAGTATAGGGTTTAGAACCTAATCTAAGAGGAAGGAATAAAGTAAAGCCGAAGCGACGCCGTTACCTTACCGAGATCCTATACTAGACGGACCGCTTACGTCGCCTATATAATTTTATATAGTATATCGAAGTCGTATATCTCCGTCTACGATATAGGCGAGGTTGCGCGCGAAGTAGGGCTATAGAAGGTAGCCGAACGACGACGAAGCGGTATACGATAGTAATATAATATATATATAGACTTTACGTATATAGTAGGTACGAGGCGTAGAAGGAAGTAAAGTAAAGTCTAACTAGAGTAGGCGCGGCAAGACGAAATATAACTAAGGTAATACTAACGACTTTACTAGCCGGAAAAGTAGTTAACCGTCGCCGCGAGAGTATATCCGGTTAAGACGGGTTAGTAACCGATAGAGTGCTTATTAGAGACGCCGCCGTATAAACCCTTTTAACTATTTTTTCCCTAGCTAGTAAAATAGTTAGCGACTAATAAGAGGGGGTATCGTAGTAGAGATAGACCGATAGTATCCTAAACCTAGGGGAGATAATAGCGGAATATAAGATCTAGCTTAGACGTATATCTACCCTGCTAGCAGTGTGTCA
>NW_006921557.1:17513-143021 GCF_000340215.1 Pseudocercospora fijiensis CIRAD86 | reverse complement strand
GGTGGCGGGTTAGACAATAGCGGTAGGGCCTCGCGGATAATAGTAGTTCGGAGTCGGTTATATAGATTCTAGATCTACGCGTAACGGCTACTATAATTCGGTTATATTAATAGTATATATTACAAGTACCGACTAGGTAGACTATATATAGGTAGGAGGAAAAACTATAGAAAAGGCTAGAGATACGATAGGAAATTACTCTACTTAATCGGCTAGTATTTAGTATATAGACTAGACTATCTATACGCGCGCCTAGTCGATAACCTATAGGACCTAACGCCTAGGATATACGTACTTACTAGTCGTCCCGTAGAGGCCTACTCGAAGAGATCTATATTACTATCTACTCTTTATATATAGGGCCTATACGTATATACCTACGCCTTACTCGGTATCCTCGGCGTCGCTACTCTCGACTAGTACTATAAACAAGGCGCTAGCCGCTAGCTTAACGCGCTTAGTATAAGCTAATATATCGTCGGCTAGGCGAGGATATAGAGTAACTAGTAGAGTAAGAGATCGCTTAGTTAAGTAACGAGCGCGTAGGGTTAGCTCGTCTATAGCGCTAGTATCTCCGATAGAGTCGCTAGAGTTAGGGCGAATAGGAGAGCCGGTCTAACTGCCTAGTAAATATAGCTATATACCTATACGGTTAGGTTCGTAGTTAGACGGCGTTCTAAGGGAGGGAGTAGTAACTCTATAGTTACTATTATTATTATAATTATCGAAGGGACCGGTAAAACTCCGAAATCTTCGGATAAGGGGCGTAAGAGTAGGAGCGTAGTAGCTAATGTTTTATACGGCCTAGGCAAAATCGGCGTCGTAGTTAGAAGTATGCCGCTAAACGTACTTAAGATATACTATAAAGGGTATTAGTAATTCGACCGGCAACGGAGGTAATAACTACTATACTAGACGGCGAAATAGATAATAACGTATAGTACGACTTACTATACTAATTAGGAATAATAGTAGAGTCGTATTAACCTATAGCGAGGGCCTCGGTAGCGAAATAGTAAAGGTACTATATAAGTCGAATCGGACGGGTATCCTTAGTAACGTCGTCGCGGTATAGATATTATACTATAGCGTACTTTAGATACTCGTAGTCGCATCCTTCCGTATAGTCTAGGTTACGCTTATCGGCCTAAAGGAAGTTATCTAGCGCGGGCTACTAGCGGTCGACGATAGTAGCGACTTCTCCCGCTATTATACCGCCGAGTAATAGGTAAAAGATAGCTTCGACTAGGACGAGATTCTTACGAGTTAGGTCGGAGATATAGTCCTACGTAGCATTTAATATCTAGTAGCGAATGCCGTAGGACTTGCGTATATAGGCGTCGGCTATACGCTATCTAATATTAGTATTAGCGTATTTACGGAATCGGATTATAGAGGGCGTACTAGTAGCACTATAGGCTCGTACGATCTCGTCTAACTAGATATAGTAGATCTTTTTATTTATAAGCCGGTCGGGCGGTAAGACTACTATAGTAAGCCGCTCCTAAATATCGAGATAGAAGGTCTACTAGTAGCGCGAGTCGATAGTATCGACGAGGCTTAATTCGAATACCGTAATAGCGTAAGTCTATCCTATACGAGTATAACGATTAACGATCGAGTTCTTCTTACTAAAGTCGACGACATCTACGATATACTATACGTATATACCGTAATATAGATTAATAGACTCCGTATTAGTACGCGAGGATAGAATAATAGCCTAGGTTCGAGGATTATTATTAAAGGCATCCTTAGCGGTAGCGCGCTTAGCGTACGTTATACCGGTATAGATAGTAGAGTATCGGATCTAATATAACTCTAATACGAGGTCGAGGAGTTAGTAATTAAGTAGCTCTTCGACCTAGAATACTACCTTAGACGAAAGCTAGATAATATATACGTAGACGAGCTATAGTATCGCTAGGTACTTCGGAGATAGGCGGACTAGATAGACGAGTTAATCTACGTAATAGCTTAGGGTAGGAAGGGGCGTAGAGCCCTTTATATAGAACTAGAAGAAGTCCTATATAGTTATCTAATATAAGGCGCTAGAGTTATATTAGCGAGAAAGTAGCGGCGGACGGTTAGACTATAGACTACTTTACCGGCTAGCGAAATAGTCGTATATATCTACTAGTTTTCGCTAGCTAGTAAAATAGTCTACGGCGTAATAGACTTATAGGGATTAAAGAGTTAGCGTAGAGGAGGTTAGCCTTCGGTCGGCGATAGTAGCGAGAAGAGGATAGGCGGTACGGAGACTAAGCTAGCGAAATAGTACCTAGTAAGTTAGCGTAGTAGAGGGGCGCTTAATACTACGGTCTAGCTTATCGATACGCTTAGCGAAGCGATAGTAAGCGGCGCGGTATTCTATCTAGGAAATAGGAGTATATTATACCTCGACGTTAATAACTTACTATAGGGGAATATCGTCCCCTAAGGTTATAGTATAGTCGCGGATCTTAAGTTAGTTTCTCTTAGAGCGTCGGAGGACGTAGAGGCTAAAGGCGAATATCGTTAGATATATCTAGTTATTGTCGTCGAGGGGCCTATATAGAGCTTTAGGGTTAAGTATTTAGAGGACGATATCGCGAAAGTATATAGCGCCGGTATAGACGCGGCGAGATAGTAGAGCTATACGATAGATTCGTAGGTCTTTAGGAATAGCGCTCTATCGGAGGCCGTAGTCGTATTAGAAACGGCTATAGTATATAACGGCATCGGTAACGTCCGAAAATCTAAAGATAAAGTCGGTCCGATCTCGGGCGTCCTATAGTTTAAGGATACGACGGAATAGAAACCGAGTAAGTATAGCGAAGTCGTTAAGATCGGTAGCTAATAGAGTCGCTATAGCAAATACGGCTACTATATACGCGTTATTAAAGAGATTCTATATAGCGTCCGTTTAGAGAGAGAACTACGCCTAGAAGTAGTATACCTCGTTATATATAATAATAGACAGATATACGGCGCGTAAGTTAGCGAGACGAAACGTATTATCGGATCGATACTTATCGTACAATTAAGTATTACGGGCAATCTAGAGTTCTCTAATAGTATTATTAGTACGGTCTCTACGCTCTATTCGATAATCGACTACCTCGAGATTCCGTAGTTATAATTCGTCCTTCTACTAATATAGCCGTAGCCGATCCTAAAACTAAGCTAGGCGGTTATATCGCTTATAGTATACCGGGCCGGATATAAGTATCTCCTAAACAAAGGCCTCGCGAGTAGAGATAATAAGCGTACGAGTAGTCTATAGATCGCGGTCCGAAAGGGATACGATATATTCGATAAGTCCTAGGCCGTCGGATATATTTAGGTAACGCCGGATAATATAGATAGGATAGCGAGACTCGCCGTTAAGCGCGACGAGAGTAGCGACGTAGATATAGCGAGTATAGTTAGGATTAGGACTAAAGTACCGGTTATAGGCATCGCGCTAGGTATTAATCGTCGCGGCGGTCCCGATTTAGTAGATAGGAGCGTAGTAGTAAGGCGTCGTATAAGTCTTATCTAGCTTAGTATATAATTCGGCGATAGTCGACTTCTATACGTTAATATCCTCTTTAAGAGGGCCTAGGTAAATACCGTCGGCTTCGTACTCTAGGTAATCGAGTATCCTACGCTAGAGCGTCTAGCGGCTACTAACGCCGAATCGCTAGTCGAGGAAAGTATCGACTACTATTATAAGTAGGTCGCGCGGGTCGTCGTTAGGAATAGTCGGTATATTATAGAACGGGACGCAATAGCCGAAGATAGAGTCTAGTACGATACCTCGCTCTATATAGGCGTAGTCGAGTATAGCTACGACGATAGTTAGTAGGAGATAAGTATATATATAGACTATTTTGCCGGCCGGCAAATAGATATCTAGACGTGTATTTGCCGGCTAGTAAAATAATCTATATATTAGGATTAACATTTCTTACCTTAATATACGATACGCTATTCTTCGATATACTCGGACTAAGCTACGGCGGTATAGAGGATAGAGATAGTCTTACTAGTACCGGTATCGTCGGCGAGAATAGCGCCCTATATAGGTAATTTCTATATTTCGACGATCTATATAATAGCCTATAGTTGCTATATCGTAAGACAGAGTCCGCGAAACGTAATATAGTATAGGCATTTACTAACTTTATCGATCTCGCCGTCTAGGAGTGCGGTAACGTCGATGTTTATTACCGTATAGGCTTTATTAAATAATAGAGGCGTAGCCGTATACCTAGAGCGATAGTACTATAGGATATCGAGTATACTAGCGTATAACGTACGCTAGGCGTCGGTAACGGGGAATAGGGCATCGGGCTAGGGCGCAAGCTATAGCTAGTTAGCATTAGCCTAGATAGTGCTCTTACGCTTACTCGGGAGATATTTTATATTAGCGGGATTAATAGTATCCGAAGTCGAAAAAGTTATATCGATATCGTTACTAATATCTTATAGAAAGGCTCGCTATAGTATCGGATCCTAATCGTTAATCTTATATACGTCGTACGTCTTATACTGCTTATAAAGGATATTCGTTAGGTCGTCTATTACGCGTATAGTTTGCTAGTAGTTATAAGTATTATCTACTTAGGTCGACCTAGCCTCGCCGAGAAAGGCCTTTTCGTTATACGCGAATTTATATACGTCGCTAGGCATAAAAGGACTAATAACCGGAGAGGGTAGACGCCTAGACAGACGTAGAGGGCCTAGAGCTAGCACTTCGGGGTCGTCCGCTATATTTAACTTAGAAACGTCCTTAGGTATCGCCTAGGTAGTACTAATTCGATTATAGACTACTTTACTAGCTAGAAAATAACGACGGACGGTAGAAGTAGTAGTAGTAGTAGTTAAAGTAGTAGTAGTAGTAGTAGATAGAAAAGTAGGGAAGATACGGAGGAAGAGAAATATAAATAGGTAGCGCGTAGGCGCTCGGACTAATATACGGGCCGTAGGCGCGTACGCGTTAAATAGCAACGCGGTCGACCTAACTAAAGGCTACGTAAAAGAGTTATCCCGAGCGACGTAGCTAATTTATATAGATAGGCCGGGATTGTATTTCGTTCGCCGTCTTAGTTAAAGCCGAGAAGTAAAGTCTACCGAAAACGGGGTAGTATACAATTAAACTTAATACAAGTAGGGTAGGAGGTAAGGTAAAGTAAAGTAGTATAAGGTATACTAGGCTAATAGATATAGAATATAGGCGCGTCTATTTTACTATACGGGATTGCGGTTAGTATTAGTAAAAAATAGCGGGCAATAGAGGGCGAGGCGTTACGAGGACGCGATAATTTCCTAGTAGGCAATACTATCGGTAGCTAAGTACCGTAGGCTAGCGTATTACGTAGCGTAAGACGAGTATTAAGGCGGGTTAGTCGAACGAAGGTAGGGAATAGAGTACGTAGGAATTCGTAGATAGTATAGTTAAATATAGTTATTCGCGTAACATACGATATAATATACTATAGGACTAATAATATCTAAGTATATCGTCTGTCTACTAAGAGGAATAGAGGTACGCCGATAAGGAACTCGTACGTCGATCTCGCGGAGACTATATTAAAGCCCGGGACGCGCGAGTAGAGCCCTCTAGGATATTAATTAGTGCTTTATTTAGGCCTAGATAGACTATATCTCGGCAGATTGCGGTTTAAAGGTACGACCGCGAATGCGCTTAATCTCGTCGTTACTAAAGATACGCTCTAGTATAAGAGCCGTAAATAGACGAATAGAGAGTAGGTAGGGCAAGTCTAGCTCGAGATAATAGTAGGCAGGATCGATACGATATAGATAGTATACTAGACGCTAAGTCCTAGGCGCCGACGGCTAGTTCTATAAGCGTTTCTAGGCGATAGCGGAGATATCGGTTATAGTAGTAACGTATAATATAGCGAGGCGAGCGCGGCTATAAGAGTAATAGATAATCGCCTTTACGTCCGGATCGTCTTTAAAGAATCTATAGGCGACGGTGCTCTAATATATAGATATATAGTCTAGGGTAACGTACGGGATCCGATATATACCTAGTAGTAGATAGAGCGCGTCGTAGGCGAATAGGTCTATATCGACGGTAAATCTAACTTTAGAAAACTATAGGATAATATATATATAGATAAGCGATAAGACTACTATAAACCGATAGGACGGGGCGACTAGTTATATAAGCTAGTAGACGCGATACTCTAGTATAGGAATAGATATAGTAACTTTAGGGTACCGCTAGATAGAGTCCTATATATTCGCTAATAATCGAGTACTATACGCTAGTTAGTCGGATAGTATATAGTTTCGTCGACTATAGACCGCTTTACTAGCTAGTAAAGGCAATAGATATCGCTAACCGTTTACCGGCCGGTAAAGTAGTCTATAGCGTAGCTAACTTATAGTAGGGCACTATTAAAGGGAGGACGTACGTAGGGGCGGGATAAGAAATAAATACTACGGGATACATTATATACGGTCCTAACGAGCTTACGGCGTATAGCGGTATAATAGGGGTAAGCGCTCGCCTAGGATACGAATTAGACTAGGTCGATAAAGTAATTACGTACAATATTAAAGTGTTCGTAGTAGCGATTATAGAAGATAGCTACGGCTTATTAATCTACGCGGGATCGGCCTAGCGTACTATCTACGGTATTATCGTCGGCGACCTTTACTATAGTAGTAATTAGAGGCAACGACGTATATAGTTTATAGTATATATACGGATATAGTAGTAGTATAACTATAGACTAATTTACCGGGCGAAAAAGTTGCTAGGCGAGTAGAGTAGGCGGTAGTAGAAGTAGGTAGTAAGGTAGAAGAGAAGTCGAGGAGTAGAAGGAGATATAAATTAGCGTAATATAGGCGCTCGGGCTAAGACCGGTAGACTAGCGGTTTACTTTACTAAGGCGCGTACGAAAAGGTCGTCCTAAGCGACGTAGCGAATTTATATAGCGAGGTCGGGATTACGCTTCGTTCGCCGCTTTAGTCGAGGCCGAGAGGTAAAGTCTACCGAAACACGCTAGTATAGTATTAAACTTAATCTAAGTAAAGGGTATAAAGTTAGGTAACGACTAGCGTACCGAGCTAATAGATACCTAAGGCATAGTCGACTATTCTACCGGCGGAGGTAATAGTAGATATATATAGCTAGACAGGATATAAGGCAACTATAGTAGCTATAGGGACGATAGACTTTACTAGCTAGCAAAATAGTCGACGATTGCGGGAGATGTCGGTACGTATAGTATAGGAAAGAATAAGATAGCAGATATATAAATTAAATCGTTATATAAGGATAAGAGCAATAGAGAGCTAGATAGTATAGAACTATAGTAGTATAAGCTACGGCATAGTCTATAATACTACGTACGTCCGTATTAATCCGCCGTCGAGAGTATAGTATAATAGGTAACCTAGGGGCGTACGTAGGCTTCCCTACGCCTAGTTCTATACGGAGTAACTAAATAAATGCTAATTATCGTAGCGGAGCTATATAGAGACGATTCCGACCTTAACTTCTACGGCTCTATCGCTAGTATACGAGGCTAATATCTCTAAATATATCGAGTATAGTCCCTTTAAAATCTAGTATAGCCGATACTAACTAGGAAGATCGCGAGCTTACGTAGTCGGAGTTAGCGGAGCTTTTCGGAATAGCCGTCGAGGTCGAGCTAAGAGAAGCTTAATATTCGACCGCGGCAGTATTCGATCTCTTTATTAATTAAGTAGGCGTAGAAAAACAGCTAGCGGTTTTTATTAATATAGAGACGATAGAGTTCGGCCTTAAAGGGCGCGACGGCGGCACTATCGGTATAGTCTACTATAGCGATAATCGGACGTAGTAGGGAGCTTAGTAGGTAGTCGTAGCGTAGTATAGTACGGTAGCGTAGGATATACGTATAGGGCTATAGACTAGTTTACTAGCCGGAGGAATAGATAGACGAGTATAGGTCGCTAGTAGTAGAAGTAGATTATAAAGTAGAGAGAGTTAGCGGCCGAGAAGAGACCTATATTAGTGCGTTAATAGCGCTTAGGGCAAGACCGGTAGACTAGCGGTTTACTCTACTAATATACGTATAAAAGAGTCCTCCTAGGCGACGTAGCTAATTTATATAGTAAGGTCGGGACTACGCTTCGTTCGCCGCCTTAGTTAATACTATAAAGTAAAGTCCGCCGAAACACGCTAATATACGGTTAAACTTAGCCTAAGTAAAGGGTAGACGTAAAGGCGATATCGAGCTACGTAGGCGCGGTAGCGGGTACCTAAGGCAATACTAGCCGTTTTACTAGGTAGAATAATAGTTAGTATTATTAATTACGAGATTGTAGGGTACGTTAGTAGGTATAGGGCGGTCGGCGTAATAGTACGCAATAGCACCGGCCGTGTTATTAGTTAATATATACGATAAGCTATAGAAGATATACTATATAGAAACGGGCGAGATAGGATAAAGGTAGAAGAGAGGGTCGAGTCTTCGACTAAGTATTATACGCGCGAGATAGATATACGTATAGGATATAGTAATCTCCTATAATAGGTAGTTTAGGTAAGGATATATATATTAGGGCGGATAGTAGCGTAGATATATAGATGCGGTATAAGTTACGCGCTATAGAAGAGGAAGGGGATATAACTAGTCTTTAAGTTTAATAGCGAGGCCGATTCTATTTATAGGGGGGGGGATAGAGTTTCCCCTTAGCCGAGTAAGTATTAGATATAGTAGTATAGATCGTCTATACCGTATAGTAGTTATACGCGACAATCGGGCAGTTACGCTAGAAGCGATAATAAGTCTATCGTAGTTCCTATTAGGGAGTATAACCGACGACTACTTTACGCTACTCGATATCGAATACGCCGTTCGCGAATAGGATTGTTAGCACTTAGGCGGAGGCGTAAGAGGGCAAGAGAAGTTATTAGAGGAGATATATCGCGAGAGGAGCGCCGCTATCTAGCGATATCTAATAATTGTAAGATTGCCCGGCGCTCTAGTACGAGTTCGCAGTAAGGATAGTAGGATAGATAATGCTAGGGCGCGATACGAGCGTCTAATAGGGGCGTATAGGCTACTAGATCGGATCTACGGGTATTAATTCCTATTATTCTAGGCGGCCGAATAGTTTATATATAGATAGGCGAAGCGGAGGGGATTTAGTATTATAAAAAGCAAGTACGATATTAATATATTAGGTTAACAAACTCGTATAACGTACCGGTACGGCGACGGTAGAGATAGAGAAGATACGTATCTATAGCGAGGGATTATAGAGATAATAGGGGCTAAGGGGAGGTATAAATAGATCCCGGGCAAGTAGATAATAGACTAATCTAATACGCGTTATAACTACGGCGAGAGCGACCGAGTAGACCTAGAGTAGTATAGTACGCGGGAGGCGTACTAGCGAATTAGGATGCAGTTTATAATAATATATACCCGGGGTCGTTCGATAGAAGTATATAAAGTAGTAGCTAGGTTAGTATATCGGTACGCGGGGTTAAATAAAAAACAAGCGGATAAGGTTATCGAGGATATCTCGTAGCTACCGGAGATAAAGAAAATCAAACGGCCGGACTATTCGACCGCGGGTATAGAACTAAATATACTAAGATACGCGGGCTTTTATATACAACCGGAGACGGTAAAGGATAGGTTTAAGTACCTAGTCGTCGCCTATTCCGAGCTTTTAGAGCTATATACCGAAGGCGATAGAACGTTAATCGTAGATAACACATTCGTAAAACCGGATAGTAGTAGGTACCGTATATGTCTAGTAGGCTTTATTATCGATAGGATAGCGGTTACGATAGCGGTAATACGAATAGACTGCCTAACCGTAAATAGGTATTGTCTAGCCGCGTAGTATATAAAGTTAATACTACTAGATACGTATCTAGACGATCCGCTATTAATACTCTATACGACGACGACAATATTAATTAAGAGCGTATAGTAGGAGTACTTTCCCGACGCGATCCTATACTAGGCGAAATAGTACCTAGACTACTTGTTAATAGTAAATAGCATCCGATTACTACGCCGAGTAGTAGGGCTACCTATATAATAGGATTTAGTAGATCTTACTATTAAGGTAATTCCGGTTCTAGAGGCGGCATGCCGTAAGCTACTAGACGTATATAGTATAGCTAACCTCGATAAAGCATTAGGGAAGGTAAAGGAGGTCCTAGAACTTAAGTTTAGGGATAAAGATTTAATCGACTATATTCGCGACGAGTATATACCTTTGTTATTAGACGGGATATCTAACGCTAATCGAATAGTAAGTATAGTATAGGAGGAAGGCTAGAGAATACAAGACAGTATACGCATCGGAGTAGCCGTATAGCTTAAGGCTACGCGGGGCGGTATCTCGGAAATACTAGAGACGATAGATCTATTCTAGGCGGGGCAACTATAATATATCGATAGGCTAGAGTATATATAAGCCTATACTAAGCATAGCATACGTAATGCATTCGATATATATATACTACCGTCTCTAAGTAGATATAGTAGTTAAGCAATATAGACCGCCTCGTATTTCCCTAACCCGTTAAACTATAGGATAATAAATGCAACTATATAAGAGTACTAACCGTTTTACCGGCTAGGAAAATAGATAATAGCCCGGCAGTTTACTAGGCGGCAAAACAGTTAGCATTATACTATTAATAATTTACTATATAATATACGGTAGTAGGAGGAGGTAACCTATAAAACCTACCCTAGAAAACGCCGTTAGTATACGGAGCATAATACGTAAGTAAGCTAGACCCGAGGGTTAGTAACGATTAGGGTAAATCTTAGCGGCGGTAAGGTTACTAATTTGCTCGGACTGTCTCGGTTATAGTAGGTTTATATTCGGGTAGATAAATAATAAAAGATATCGTTAGATTAGGGCGTTATTATCTAATCGATCGGGGGAGAAATTAGTTTTCGAGAATTGTAGTTGTTCGAAAATATACTATAATTTCGGACGTATATCCCGAGTAGACGAACTAACCGCTATCTATTCTACGATATTACGAGTTAACAGTTTTAAGAACCGAATACTAACCGAGTTAATCGTAGTATTTTATTGCGTATATAATAACTATATATAAACTAGTATATAGCCTAACAAGTCCGTATACGGGTCCGTTAGTATTATAACGTAAGGATATATCGGATTGCCTCGACAATAGCCGGATTAGATAATAGTAGACTACTAGGTAAGCAAGAATATACTAGACTAAGATAGCTAAGGCTGCGATAACGGCATAGATAGCATACCGGACGTCCTAATAGACGATATACGATAAAATCTAGTCGGCGAGGTATAATAGTCGAGCTATATCTAGGGATAGATAGCGCAATTAGGGTTCGAGCCTTAGTAGCGTTGCTATACTACGACCTATAGCTAGTAGACGTATCTGCTATAACCGCAATTACAATGCGAGAGTGCTAACCATTTTGCTAGCTAGCAAAAGTAATATAGATAATATAGTTTGCCGCCTAGCAAACTAGTTCGTATCTAATCGTCGTTTAGTAGATTAGCCCTAGGTTATATAACGCCTAAGTCTCGTACGATAGAAGTGCTAGATATAGAAATTCGGGTAGCACTATAACTATATATATTTACCTCCTATATATAGCTAGCGATGTTTAGCGGCACTACGGCGCAGTATCGACTATACTATATATATAAGCAGGTTAACGTATAAGATCTCTATAAATAGCTTATATCTAATAATACTCGATCTAGCCGACTCCTTTACCGATAGGTTCTAGTATTTTAATACGGATATCGCGAGATAGGGAAAAACCGGTAGATTGTCTAGTAAGTATACCTACGTTAAGTTATACGAGGTATAATCCGACTTAACCGAGTATGTCCTCTACTAGCGAGATCTAACCTAACTACTAGATGAGGCCTATAGTTAGTGCGATAGTATAGAAACTAAGCTAGTACGTCGATCGGTCGGGGTATTGTCGCACTCGCTAGGATAATAGGTATAAAGCAGATACCGGTAGTAAGAAATAACCCGGGTAAGTAGCACTTTATTAGCTACCGTCGATAGTATATATAAATACGAGGCGAGAGAGCTATAGTATTAGCGCTCGACCCCTAAGTAATAGTAAGGGCTAGGAGGAATATAAGAGATTACGATAGATAATATACGACGACGTACGAGGAGATATTAAATTAAACCTAACTTATATACGCGGATTTCAAATACGACGCCTAGATCGAAATGCGGTATAGTATAACCGCGCTATTCGAGTATACTAGAGAGAGTACGTAGGCGAATAGTATATTATAAAAGAAATAGTATACGATAAGTAGAGGCGGACGCGTAGGTACGAGCGGTACGGTAAAATTTAATCGAGTTTACGTACGGTTCTAGTAGGACGTAAGGTAGGATCGGCTATAATAATAGACAAAGTAGCGATACGGTAGGTAGTCTAATATATATAGCGAGGAAAGATATAAGAGGACGTCGGTTCTAGAGGTTGTCCGTATCCTACCTTTATCCGATTTCGCCTACTAAACTACTCGAGTACGTCGCTATTCCGAAACTTCTCTTTATAGCTAGCCGTCGCGCAGATACGAGTAAGACTGCCGAGATAGCCGACTACTAAATATTAGCGAGTTATACCGAGCCGGCGCTAGCGACCGGTAATATAGCCGAGTATTGCGATAGAATATTAATACGACGATAGTTATACGAGCGACCGCTACTACTTCTATAGTATAACTAGGCGAGCTTCTTAGCGGAGGAGAAATAGTTATATTACGTAGAATATATAGCGTTTTTATTTATATAGGAAATATACTATTATAGGATAGAAATAGAGGAATAGCGACTAGATAAGTTAGCGACGTAGGCGCGGGTTAATAGGCCTAGCGATTAGGTAGATAGTATACCGGTAGGTAGTAATATAATAGTAGGTAAGGGTATAATAGAAGTTAACGAGAGAGTAATAGGTAGATTAAGTAAGGGTATAATAGAGGTTAACAGGGGAGGAATAGGCGGACTAGGCGAAGGCTACGATAAATAGGGGGTAAGCGGGAGAAGGAGCGTAGAGGAAGATTTGTCGGCTAGCTAGGTAGTATACGGGCGAACAATAAATAAGGAGCAGCTAAGTATAGAGGTACTAGAGGAATAGATCGTAGAGATAGTAGTAGAGATAACAAGTCTATAGGCAGAAATACTCCGACGAAGGGCGACGATACTATTAGTATATTGTCGTCGGTAGGTTAATATACGACGTAGGCGAAAGGCGATAAGGAGGCGGTTAGGGTAAGAATAGAGAGAGTAGAATATATCGAGTAATAGTAGTTCGGTTTATAGATAGTTTATGTTTTAGATCTCGACTAACTACGCTCTATCCGTATTTAACTTAAACGGTCTAGCGATATAGGTAAATACTAGCTATAACTGTTTAGTTGCATACTCTACTTCTAACGTCGGTAGATATCTTATACTATAGCGTACGAGCGTAGCGACGCTATAGCGTTATTAATTTAATAAGGATACTAGTACAATAATATCGTTAGTAGATTAGAGACTATTACTCCCGCCTAACTACTAAGTTAATATAGCGATAATATAGCTACGTGCCGACTATTTCGCTAGATAGAAAAGTGAATAGTACGACCGGTATATTATTGTTTTTTTTTCCGGCCGGCGAAATAGTTAGCGTCTAGAATTCCTACTCTATATAGTTGTTAGCGGGTACCGGATCTAGTTTAACGTTCCTAGCTAGAACGTGCTCGATAGCGATAGCGTAGAGACGAACACCTTAGATAGCCTTTTCTCTATCCTATATAGTGCTCTAAGTTATCTACTAGAGGTATTCCTCTAGCGTTTTAAATTAGTACTAGAATTTATCCTAGATCTAAGTAGGACCTATCTATAGCGACTAGAATACGCCGATAGCGACTAGCTATATAACGTCTAGCCGTTAACAACTCCGTATTTGCTTACTATATTCCTAGTATATAGTAAAAGGGAAATAGTAGTAGAAGTAGGTATAGTACCTCTCGATCGGCTTAGTCTAGAGCGCTTGCCTCTTCTTCGTAACTACGAAGTTAGCGCGTAGGCATTAAGAGAATTAGTATATAGGGAGGCGGGGATTAACGAAGCGATAGATAGTATATAGTTATTAGATAACGGCGAGGTTGCGGTCGAACTGTATTATACTACTAGCTTCGTTTTACTAGATACGCTAGAAATAGGCGGTCTACCGACGGATCGCCTAAGCCTACGGCGTTTCGGGCTAGGTTAGAGGCGGTACTAGTCGGTATATATATCGTTAGTAGAGCTCGTTACTATCGTCTAGGTTAGATATATACGTTAAGCGGAATTAGGGACTATCGAGGTAATTAGATATAATTAGACGCAAACATTTACCTACGCGAGTATATTACTATATAGCTTACCTCTCGCGCTACTATATATAGCTAACGTTATCTACGTAAGGGTATTAATCGAAGCTAAGCTTACTCTAGTCGACCGTTGCTAGTATAGTTAGTTCGGTTAGTAGTAGGAGGTAAGATAGTGCTAGCTTTCTATCTCGCCTAGCGCGACCGGACTATTATACGAATAATATTAGTAAGGATAGGAGGCCGACGTAGATAACAACCCGAATATATAGTACGTCGAATCCTTCGCCGAGCGTAGGAGTAGCGATAAGAAATAGATTATCGGTACTATTAAGCTAGGCGTCGAGTAGCTATTCTTTCTCGCTAGTAGTTCTACTAGCGGCGGTAAAGTATAGGCAATTAATTTCCCTCGCTAGCTACTCGGCGTAGTCGAGACTATATACGAATACTAGGACGCGATCGCCGGGTACGAATATACTTGCCCTAGGTTGCTTCCTAATAAGTCGTACGGCTATAAGTAGTAACTATACCTACTAGTATAAGGAAACACGATATGTAATATTAGCGCGATTAGTACTCCGCCGTACCGTTATAGGCTAGGCGATAACGTTACGCTATAGGAATTTAGGTTCTATTAATAGTAGTAGAGTAGCGGTTAGGTAGACGACCTAGGTACTAATCGACCCGAGATAGCTAAATTAGCGAAAGATAGAGCGGTACGGTAACGCGGTTACGGTTAAATAGCACTCGTCGACGAAGATACGATCGAGCTAGTTCTAGACCCCGAGACACTATATATATATAATAAATTAGGTAGAGTAGGCGGCCTTAGCGCTAACTAGGACAAGGGAAGCGGGGCGCTCTATTCCTAGTTACTATACTACGTAGGATACTTTAGCGGCTTTAAGTCGGGTAAGTATATTAACTCGTAGAGTAACTAGAGGAAGGATAAGTATAGTAGTCCGCGCACCTTTTATATAGTAAGGAACTATAAAGAGGAGACTCTTACCGGCGCTAGTACCGAGGACGACGAGTAGTCGGGCCTCGAGGGAGAGGATCTATCGTATAGCGGTCGCTTAACCCTCGCTCTTCTACTATAGCCGCGGATTTTATATAATTTCGTACGCGTACTATAGGGCTTTATCGAGGGTAAAGACGGGGGCGAGACTACTATTCTCGAATACTAAGAGGTTGCTAATAGAGCTACCTAGCGACGGCTAGGTCCCCTAGTAGCGAGTAATAGTAGTAGGAAGCTAGAGGAAGTTCGACTAGATACGAGACGCGCGGTACCCGCCTTAGATTAAGCTATCCTATAAGTTAGACGACGCGGCGAATAGATTAGTATTAGTATATAAAATATTAGCGGTATAGAGACTATAGTTACGCTACCTAGCTATAGCTACCTCTATATCGTCGACCTCGTCGTCTTCGTCGTTTGCGTCCGATTAATCGAAGCCTACGAACTTGCTAAAGAATTTCTTAACGATAGCGACGGAGAAGTAACGCTACTCGCTAATACCGAAGGCGGGTAGGCTAGCGGCTACGGTCTATTAACGAAGGTATTAGGTTATAGTATTATCCGACTAGACGAGGTTGTCCTTAGACTAGAGGAAAGGACTAAGTACCTGCCCGGGGTTAGATTAATGCTAGTAGAGCTCGCGAAATAGTTAAATATATATAAGGTAATCGATAAGTAGGCGGCCGAGCTTAAATAGGAAGCGGACGTTTTATTTGTTATTTAGCTTCTAGCGGAGCTTAGTATAGGTTAGGTAAATTATAACGCATCTATCTCGGATAGTAATAGAGCGGACCGACTAAGTATTACGCTATATCGCCGAGAAGAATTCGGGTTCGCGGGCAGGCTAACCGCTACTAATAAATATAAGGATGCTAAGTAGCTAAAGGAACTCTTAGACGCAATGCTTATACGCGCCGACTGCCGAGCTAAGGCGGAGTGTATCTAAACCGGCCTCTAAGTACAAATATAATAGAGCCGGATTACTAGCGATAGCGTTAATAACGAACGTCCGAGCTAGGTTAACGATAGTAGTATTACGCTTATTCTAGAGGAAGCTAAAGTAGACGGTAGTTTCTTTAGGGCGGTTATAAAGGTCGGTAAGGGGGATAGAGTTATACGGGAGTCCGAAAAGGAGGTCGCGCCGTAGGATCTTATACGCCTATCGATAGCAATACTCGAGTAGGGTAGTTAGGTCTATAACTCGTAGTACGACGTCCCTAAATTAAACGGATTTACCGTCGGCGGCCTAGATAGTCTAATTAGTCGATATATAGTTGCTAGTAAAGGCGAAGAGGGTACTACGCTAGTAGACAATTTCTCGGATAGCGGTCTCTCGCGTAAAGAGTAACTCTATCTTATACTTAATAGCCTCTAAAACTTCGTCGTCGCAGTCGAAGCCCTAGTTATAACGCCGGGAGTAGTTAAATACGAGGAGTTGCCCTATCTAAATAATAGCGGAGAGATAGTAATTAAAGTCGTTCGGCTCCCGCTATACGCCCGAATGCGGTTATACCGTATAAAGGGCGAGGTAGCTAAGGAGTAGGAAGTAGAACCGACGACTACTAATTAGGTACTAGAATAGAGAGAGTAATAACTAGGAAATAAGAGGATACAGTTCTAGTTCTTCCGTCTCGGTAATACCGCTTCGGACGCGGTCGCTAAGTTTATTTTAGAGTTCGCGCTATTCGTCGGTCGGCGTTACTTAAGCGGGGCTATAGTCGACTTTTTTATCGACTTTATCGCTTACTTAACTAGCGACTTTAGCGTCGACGTCGTTATTAAGTTTATCGGTAGGCGACATTATAGAAGGGAAAAATAGAACTTTAGGGGAGATATAACGAATAAAATATACTAGCGCGTATAATATAGCATCGGCGTATTTAAGTTCGCTCGAGCGGGTCTTATAGCGCCGAAAGCGAAAATATTTATAATAGTCGGACTTCTATATTATATTATAAAAGTTAGCGAGGGCTTACTTGCGGGAATTAGTAAGGTTAAAATAGGGGCTACTTTCGCTATAATACCTTATCGTATAAGAGAACGCTCGGCGAGCGATAGCGATAACTTCTATAGTATAGGGCTTATTATCTTCTTTAGGGAGGCGGATAGCGGCCTGTATTTCGTCTTTATAAAGTAAGACGACGTAAAGGTCGATAAAGAGTTACTAAATCTAGGGAGGGAGGGTAGATACGTAGGCTAAGCTATCGTAAACGATATTTCGATCCTCGTCTAGTTTCTCCCGGATATCGGCCTAGGCTTTAATTAGGGTAGACGCAAACTAGTCGTTATACGATAAGGAGGGAATAGGCACTATACGAGCGCGACGATAGACCTAGAATAGGCGATTCTATCCGGGTTCGTACCTAGCTTTAGGGTAGAAGAATTGCTATACGTAGACATTGCTCTCCTATAGGCGATTAGGTATCTCTTATAGGCGGGCTTTTCTACTACCGCCCCGAGTTTAGGTATTAGTCTACTTATATCGCGTTTTATAATACTCTTATATCGAGGCACGCGAGTAAAAGACAGCCGTATATTATTCGCCCTATTCGTCGACGGTAGTATATCGGAAACAATCGAAGTAGAGCGGGAACTCCGGGGCTTAATTATCGGTTAGCTAGGGCCAAATTACCTAGTCGGGTATTATAGCAATATCGGGGAACGGCTTAAATTCTTCGATAAGAAGGCGATAGATAGTAATAGGAATAGTATATCGGTATTAGCGGCTAAGGTAAGCGTAAAAATAGTAAGGGGGTACGGCGTATCGGCAAGTTACGCACTTAATAATGCGATATTAAGGAAGATAATAGAAGTAATCCTCGAAACGGTATCTTTCCGGTATATAGGTCCCTAGGTATTAGGAGTAGTTCTTATAACCCTAATAATCTCGATCGTAATAATATATCAATCGCGAGAGCGCGTTAACGGACGTATATCTATCGCCTCCTTTATAGACTAAAGTAGTTAAGGCGCGGATTGTCTAACCCAAACCTTAATAGTATCTCTATATAGGCCGTATCTACTATAAATAGTATATAGGAAGATAATAAGGCGAAGGTCGTATAGAATATAACTTAGTATAGCGTAGGTATAAACTAGTTAGAAATCCGGGTAGGCGGTTAGAATAGATAGTATATAGCTACGAGCTAATCTACCTCGGGATAGTAGGGAGCTATATACGTATAGGTTACGGGCTTCTAAGCGAGGCGGTCGTAAGATTGAGTAAAAGGTACAAGATACAGACTACTTTGCTAGCTAGAAAACGGGTAGATCTTTCGCTATATAGCAAACTAGTTAGCATTTATATATATTAGGTATAGGGACGGTACGTAGTAGGAACGGAGTAATTGAAGTTTATATATACGGTAGCCGGCCTAACGTAGCGAGACGCTCTCTAATATTCGGTAGCAAAGCATAGGTAAAGTCTATCTACTATTTGCGGCAGTGTATATAGTAGGCTTCTATCCCTTCTCTACGGCTAAGCCGGCGACATTGTAAACAGAGCTCTAATCTATCGTATATATTAAGAAAATTAGAAGCCGTATCTCCGTCTACGTTAAGAGGATTGTCCTAGGTACCTTTCCCTCCTTCGTCGTCTAATACCGGCATATCGGGTTCTGCGCTATCGTCTTCTAGCTATAAATCTAGTACTAGTATGTTACTACCCGCTTTAACCCTAGGTTTCCTTAGATGTTTTTTGTATAAGGCGCGTAATAGGTGTTTTTTTAGCGCTAGTAAATTGCGCCCCGTCTTAAAGCCTTAGAGAACGATATAGTCTTTAGGAATGTTAGGTAGGTAGGCCTACATCGTGCGTTCCTTGCTAGGTTTCGGTTTATAAGCGTCTCTTATAGCGGTAATATTACTACCGGTAATAAAATCGTAAAGAGCGCTCTTCCTCTTATTAACGCGACTATACTAGGCTTCCGCGAGCCTCTTCCGTTTGCCTTATATCTAGAAGCGATAGGCTTCTTCGAGACTGAGTCTAATCCGAGTAGTAGCTACAATGTCGGCGAGAATGCGTTTAGGTACTAAAAGTAGAGCGCTAAACAGAAGCCGGACAAGCTCCGAGGCTTAAGTAAACTAATCTTCGCCCTAGGCGGCTTCGATAATACGGTTACTTACTCGGCGGGAGGCGTCTATAGATATTCCGAGGACGACGGCGCAATAGATTAGGCCGTACTAGTCGAGGCTTCGAACGAAGGCTTAGGATATACGGAGTAAAGGATTAGCACTAGTCTCCTAGATCTTGTACTATAGAGCGTACCGCTAGAGTATAGTCGCCCTAACCGAGTTACTCTCGATAGAATTACCGATCTATTCGAATATACGCCTAAGTATGTCTGTCTTCGTAGTTCTAGGTTCGTTAGGTCCGTATAGGACTTTAAGAGCTATTGCGTTCTCGTCGGTTAGTTTCTACACTACGAGGAAATCTTTACACTACGCGGGGGTAATAAGATTAAGTCGGGTCGAGACATCTCTATTAGACGCGCGTTGTACTTGTAAAGAAGAAACCTATACTTATATACAATAAAGGGGCTAGTAATCTGCTATAATAGTAAGGTAATAGTATAAAGTAACAAGCTGCTAATAAAAAGAATAGATTGTCTAGTAGCTATATTTACGCTAGGATAGATTAGCGAGACTTAGGACGCGAAGGTAGATTGTCTAAACTTTGCGTAGGAGCGACGTAAAGGGAGTCGTATATAAACAATACGTAGGCATATAACCGACTCTTAGGGGCAACGAGAAGAAACGGCTACGGGCGAATTCTGCGGCCGTAGGCGAGGTCTACTAATAGAAAGCAAACCTTTTAGTACAAACATTCTAATGTCCCTATTTAGTATTTAGAGGACGCACGGCCGCGCCTACGCTATGTGCTCGAACATTGTAATACTAGAATATTTGGCTCTAGGATCTAGTTTACTCTATAATGTCTTACTCCCGTATAGTTTACTCTATAATAGTTTGCTATATTTCACTCCCTTATTGCTCTTACCCTAATAGTTCTCTCTAATACTTCTCTACTTCCGATAATCCTAACTCGCCTTATAGGTCCCTATTATATACACTTACCTATTTACTAGACGGTCAAACCCTTAGGCGACTATCGTATATACTAACCTATTCGCTATATAGCGAAACCTATAGGCTATTATCTTATACGACGACTATTTTGCTATATAGCAAATCTATAGGTTGTTATCTTATATATTGGCCTATCTACTAGATAGTAAAACATCCGAGATAGTGTATCGTATATCGACCTATTTACTAGATATTAAAATCTATACGCTACTATCTTACGTGTCGACCCGTTTACTAGACGGCGAATTGAAAGTAGTATTATATTATACGCTAACCCGTTTGCTAGACGGCAAAATCTATACGCTGCTATCTTATATAATAACATCTTTGCTAGATAGCAAAACCTATACGCTGCTATCTTATATACCGACCTCTTTGCTAGATAATAAAATCTATAGGCAGCTATCTTATATAATAACCTCTTTACCGGATAGCAAAATCTATAGGTAGCTATCTTGTATACCGACCTCTTTACTAGATAGCAAAGTCTATAGGCTGCTATCTTATATGCCGACCCGTTTGCTAGATAGCAAAATCTATAGGCTGCTATCTTATATACCGACCCGTTTGCTAGACGGTAAAATCTATAGGCAGCTATCTTATATGCCGACCTCTTTGCTAGATAGCAAAATCCGTAGGCTGCTATCTTGTATACCGACCTCTTTGCTAGATAGCAAAATCTATAGGCTGCTATCTTGTATGCCGACCCGTTTGCTAGACGGCAAAATCTATAGGTAGCTATCTTATATGCCGACCTCTTTGCTAGATAGCAAAATCCGTAGGCTGCTATCTTGCATACCGACCTCTTTGCTAGATAGCAAAATCTATAGGCTGCTATCTTATATACCGACCCGTTTGCTAGACGGCAAACCCTCTAAATTAGCGTATCGTATACTACCTACTTTGCTAGATAACAAAATCTATAAGCTATTATATCGTATACTGACCTCTTTAACTAATAGCAAAATATCTAGGCTGTAACGGTATACAAATTACTTTATATAGGATTATGTAAATATTATTACGTATCTATAGTAACTAACCTTTATACGTCCGACTACTAATATATATATATATATACTCTATTATGCTATAAGCACCGTAACCTATACTAGACCGCTTCGCTTCGTATATTAAAGTCGCTAGTACGTAGGTTAAAGCGCGTATAATTAGAACCTAATAATAGGTACCGCAATACCGCCTACCTTCCCTTATTATCTCGTCCTTTAGTCGATACTAGAATAACGGGTAATATATACACCGAGAGCCGTACTAGCATCTTATCCGCTAGATTATGTCTACTAAACTCCGTATCGGAGAGAGTATACGCTTCTATATCCGCTACTATACTAGCGATTATATTCTAGTCGTAGGAAGGTTCGGTGTCGGCGTCTAGTACTATTAAGGCATCGAGTAGCTCTTCGACTATATATCGACTCGTATACTAGCTTCTCTAGCGATATATAATAAGGAATACTCGCAATATATCCTTCTACGTCGATGTATCTAACCCCTACTACGGTTGCTAGACAACGTCCTTAAATAGTTTAGAGAACTACCGTCTCGTATAATATAGGCAGACCGAAGTATAGCACTTAGCCCGTCTAGTCTAGGCCGTCGGCTAGTAGGTTACGGATAGGTAAGGCGGGCGTATTACTAGAGCTATAGCGTTAAATAACGCTATAAACGTAATCTACCCTTACTATAGTCGGTATTCGTCTACTAGGTTATCTTTATCCTAGTACTCTAGTAACCTACCGAATACTATAGCGACTTTAGCTAACGCTAAATACTACCTCGCGGGCTCCTAATTAAAGCCGAACGTCTAGTGCGGCTAGTTACTATCGTCCTAGCTAAGCATATTAAAGGACGGAAACCAACACTACTACTACTACTCGTAGCAATAGTATAGGCTACCGAGGGTAATATAACCTATAGCAATATAGGCAGCTATGTTTAGTAAGATAGGATAACGAGACTATCGCTTAGGCTGATAACTAGAGCCCTGCAATATAGGCATTGTAGAAGTGTAATATAAACAATGTGCTATACGAGGTTGATAATCTATCTACTCTATAGAAGGAGGCCTCTTATATAGGCTCAAAACTAGCCTATAGGTGTAGGGCCGGTTACTAGCTAATATCCCTCCCTTTCTTCGTATCTAACTAGATACGTTTTATATTATACGCGCTTAAAACAAACATATACGCATCCTTAGCGCTCTTAGCTAAGGCTATTCTTAGAACTCCGCAATAATACCCCCGGGGTAGTATTAATCCTAGATGCTATAATTATGTAAAAACAACTTCCTAAGCAATACTATATAGACTTACTATTGCTTTAACGCGCCGTAATCCTTACTAGCAATAACCTTATCTGCTAGTCGGTTTTCGAAATCTCCTCCGCATGCGTTAAAGCTATTAGTACCGAAGTACTATCCCTCGTAGAAAGCTTAATTAACGAGGAGGTTAATAGCCTTTTCCGTCGTAGCCTTCTCCTAATCGTATAGATATTCCTTAAGTCCCTCGTTATTAAGCTAGAGGATCTGTTTAACTTCGTTCTAAACAACGTAACTTAACTAAGGAATCCTACTAACTAGAGCGTCGGAGATGTAGCCGAGGCCTTCGACTAAGATAGCCGTAGGGAAAGCGAATAGTACGAAGGAGTTAGAGGCTAGGAGGGCGGTTAGATTGCGGTATGCTTTAGCAACCTAAGAGACTGTTAAGTTCTCGTAGCCCTTAACCTTAGTACCGTTAATAACGCGAGAGTAGCCTAGGTCAATTAATATACGGTTACTCTTAGTCTTTAGATTACTATATAGTAGGTATAGTATCTAAATAGAGACCTCGTACTCCTTTAGAGAATTAAGGATCTACTCCGCTTTGCGCCCCTTACTATTAGGCTAACTATCGAATATGTAGTCGAGGTTGTCGTCGGTAAGGTGCTTGTTAGTAATCTTACCGATCTTACTTAGTAGGACTAGGCTACGAGCCTTAAGCTTCTCAACCTAGTTCGTAAAGACCTCGGGCTAATATATACCTTCGATAATAGTAGAGTAGCTAGTCTTATCCTTAGATATAAGGCAGACCTTAATGCGCAGGTAACTAGCACCCTCGCTAGCTACGAGCTTAACTATATCTTGTCTAAGACGAGCAGACTCCTTAGAAGGACAGTTTTCGTAAGTACCGCTAACCTTAAAGAACTTAGTAGGCTTAGGGACGGAGATAAGCTTATATACGTAATTAGGTCGAAGGGCGATAGCTAAGAGCTATAGGGCAGGGTACTAGCGGACGATTTAGTTGCTTACACTATAAGTTTAAAGGGTATTACGGCCTTCTTGCTTAGACTTAGGCATCGCACGTATATACTAAAGGTATATTTTAAACTCCTCCTATATTAGGTCGATAAGGAAAGGAAGATATACTCTACGAGGCTCTTATAACTAACTAAAGACTTAAGGGAAGATAGTATTGCTAGTCTAGCGAAAGCGGTCGAAGGAAGTGCCTTAGCTAAGGATACCGGTAACGAACTTGCTCTAGCGATCCGTTAGCGTAAGGGCGCGAGTAATAGTACTAGTAGGGTTGAACGCGTAGAGTCCTAGAGATATCGGGGCGGCAATAGGGCGTCTAGGAAACTAGTTAGTATAGGCCTAATTAGCCTTAAGGGTAGCGAAGGCGTCTAGATTAGGAACCTTGCGACTAATCTTTAATAGGCGACCGACGAGGACACTCGCCTTAGTACTAGCATAGAGACTATAGACCTTAGCGGCCTTCTTAATATAGTTAGCATATATAGAGAACGGCTCTTCTCCTAGCTTACTAAGGTCGTCGAGCTGTTAATAGATAGAGAGGGCGGTAGGAGCTTCGCCTATTACGGCTTTAGGAACTATATCGATCTTAGTAATAAGGTACGCAATAGAGTCGCCCTTATAAGAACTATAGATGTTCTTAGTTAACAGGATCGGCGAGAGCCCTCTATCTCTACGCTCGCTAAAGGAGCCTTCGGAGGAGACATCTTCTAGTAGTATATCTAGTATATTAATATCCGAGTTACTATAGTTAGTACTATAGTTAGTACTAGAAGGGGCGCTGTACTTCTTAGTAGCCTTGCGGAGAGCCTAGCGAGCATACAATACCTTCTTGCGCGCTACTTCGGCCTTAGCGCGCTCGTCTTTAACTTCCTAAGGGACTTTACGGTTACGGGTCGAGCGACGGTCTTAAGCCTATATCTCCGTAGCGAGCGCGAGACTAGTAGCTGTATCGGCCTCTGTTTCTAGGCGAAGAGCCTTACGTTTAAGGACATTAACGATAGGAGCCTCTTAACCTTTAACAATAAAGCCTATACTATTAATACGATAGCCCTTCTCTTTTAGTAGATCCTTAGTTATCTATACGTTGAGATCGACCTAGACAATTGCATCGTAGTGCCGCTTCTAGTAGGATGTCGTAAAGTCGTTAAGCGCAAAGGACAAGTTAAGCGACTGCTTGCCTACCTTCTTACTAGCGGTAGATATACGATAGATTATAGTGCGGGAAAGGTGCTCGGCGCCTTAACGACGGACCTTGTACTTGTTAACGAACGAAGAGACCTGCTTTATACGCTCTTATCTACCGTAGGCGAAGTTAATAAAGCTCTTAGGAAGACTACTTAGTCCTCCCTAATATTCGAAGGCCTAGTCGAGGGTCTTAAAGCGTAAACGAATCTAGGTACCGGCAGTCTCGAGGCTATAGACGATAGGAAAGGCTTGTTTAATATCTATATCGTTAAGAACCTCGCGCTTAAAGATACGCTTACCGATAGACTAACGTAAGTTGTTTATACCGTACGTAACTAAGATAGTAGCCTTCTTAATATTCCTATCGATAACGCGTAGTAGGGTGCGAGCGTTCTAGATCTTCTCTTAAGGATCTTTAAGGCCGGTAACGATCTAGAAGCAGTGCTCGAGGCTAGTTGTAGTAGCTAAGGCGCTATCGGATAGGGCTTCGATCGGGACTAGTACGCCTAGGTTTAGGGCTCGTAGGTTGCCGCTACTGCTAGCGCCTAGCGGATTTAGGGCGCCGGAAGACATCTTAGTCGACCGGAGCGGAAAGGAGTTAGTAACGAGCTTGCAAAAACGTTCGTAGCTTGTTAATAATAATTAAAGGGTTTAGATAGAAGAGGGGGGGAGGGGTAGGCGGTAGTAAGTTAGTTAGTATTCGAGTAGAAGAAAGGGCTTAGAAGGCTCGCCTTAAATAGGGTGCGAAGGTAGCGTAGTCTATATGTTCCGGTAAAGCAAACGGATAACGATTACATATAGACCCTAAAAAGTAAAGCTATATACGAGACTCCTTTATTAGTAGAGCGGCTAAAGTTTAACAATCGATCTAGCTAATTACTAGTAGCGACTACGCGCCTTTGTTAACCTCTAGCTTTCGTAGATTCCTACGCACTCGAAATGTAACTAGTTAGTTCGAGTACCTAGTAGTAATCTATAGTAGTAAGGCTAGCGGGACTAATAACACCCCCGGGGTAGTATTAGCTTTTCTCTAGAGATGCTCGGCAACTAGGAGCAAATCGCCTAGGCCTAGCGCAGCTTGTATTAGCCTATAGCACTATCGTTATAGATGTAGCATTACCTTTCGCAGTAGTAGGTATGTAAACGTAGCCCGTACGTTCTTCTTTCTTCTAGATACTAAGCTTAGCGGCCTAAGGTCCCTATTCTTAGAGGCTATAGGCCTAGGTTGCTACGTCTATCTAAGAGCTAGGAAGGGAGAGGGATCCTCCCTTTCTTAGTATCCTACGTAACTAATGCTAATTAGGGCAGGAACAATCTTCTCTAGCGGAGTATCTTGTTATCGTTGCTACCTAAGGGCGGTTGCTAGAGACTAGGAATCTAGAGGGAAGTGGTCCTAGAAGGGTAGAGGGGTTAGGTTCGGCTATCTTCCTAATACTACCCCCGGAATATTATTAGGAAAACACGCCTCGTATAGTTCTATCTAAGGAAACAAGAGCGAAGGAATAAAGTTATAGCAACATTAATCGAAGGTAAAGGCAAAAGCAAAAGACAACAATAGGATAAACTAAAAGCAATAAACGAGAGCATAAACATTAGTAGGAACAGATAATAGGTAAGGACTAAAGGTATAGGGCGGCACTATATTAATAGCGCGGAGAACGATCGATAAGAGTAAGGAAGCAACGTAGTAGAGGTAGATAGAGGTAAGGAAGAGCAAGCAATTATTTAGTCTCGGGGTCGTCTAGCTATAATTCTAGGCGGTCTTTATCGCTAGACTAGTTAGGTTCCTCGGAGTTAGAGTTAGATAGCTAGAAGTCTAGTTTACTATTAGAATCGGAATCAATATCGGAAACGCTCTATATATAGTTAATCCGTATATAACCCTCCCTTTGTTCTTAAGTTATTCCTAATAGCTTACTAAGAAGAATCTAGGGATAGGCATAGCTCTTAGGCAGAACAGGATCTATAATAGCGGTAGGATCCTCCTCCCGATAGGCATCTAAGGACGGTAGAGGGTCTATAGAGGCACTAACTTCCTCCTCGGTCGGCGGAGAGCGGGTAGGTTCGCGCAACTCAACGATCTTCTTTAGATTAGCCCGAGGGTGAGAGTGCTTTAATATAGCGCTATCTAGCTCCTAAAGAAGGTATACGGAACCCGAGTAAAGGACCTCCTTTACTCTATAAGGACCCTTCTACTTAAAGGCTAGCTTATAGGAGTAACTATACTCTAGTTCGGACCGGTATAGAAGGACTATATCGCTAACCTTTAGAGGTTCCCAATCAACAGTATTATAGTTATTAAAATACTGCTTAGCTTCCTCCCGAAGGCGACGTTGTCGAGCAAGACCCTCCTAAGAAGTCGTAGTTATATCCTTAAGAGCCTTAGCCCGTAGGGCAAGAAGATCTGCCCTAGTACGAACAGACCCCTAATCGTAAACGCCGTACGTGCGGTAGGACAATTTAATAGGAAGAACGGCGTCCCTCCTAATTATAAGTTCCGCTAGTGTAAGTCTAGTCGTGTCGACAATAGTAGTTCGGTCTGCCTAGAGAAGGGCTAGGACGCGGGTAGAAATAGGAACTAATCTATCGCTACTATTAGTTATCTTAGACAGGGCATTAATTAACGACCGATAGCCGCGCTTAACAATAGCATTCGACTAGGGATAGTACGGGGAGATACGAACGTTCTTAGCCCTATACGAAACAAGTAGCGCTTAAACCTCCTTAGCTATATTGTTCGTAGCGTTGTCTAAGATAATCTCGTAAGGTATTCCCTAGCGGCAAAACAGATCCTTAAATAGGAAGGTAGCTATATTACGGGCATTAATAGCACCGCAACCCTTGTAGAAATAATAGGCCTCCGGCTATTAAGAAAGACCCTCTCGAATAATATATAGGCTATTATTGCGGCTAAGATAGACCCTATCGCTATACTACCGCTCCCTAACTAACTAGGTAGTAGGGATACGTAGCTCTCCTAGACGCCGGTAGCTATTCCTAAAGTTGCACTTAGGATAGCTCTTATAGTAGCGGGAGACATTAGCCTATACGCCGTCCTACTAGTAGCGTCGACGAAGGACATCGAAGGTGCCCTCCGCCGCCCGATAGCCGAGCTTATCGTAAACGGAACGAAGGATTTCTTGTCGGGCTACTAGATCGTTAATAATACGCTAGAGCGGTGTATTAACTATAGCCTATCGCTAAAGGATACGATCCTTAATAAGGAACCTCCGAGAATAGCGAATAATACGACGGTATTAACTCTTTAATAGACCGGGAGCTCTCTTCGTATAGGTAAGGAAGTAGGCGATATTATAGGAGTCGTCGGAGTAGACCCTATTAAGGATATTATCCCTACCTAGTTCGCCCGCCTTAGCATCGTCCTAGCCCTCGTCGTTAGTAGTAGGGTCTTCGTTAGGCTAGTTACTAGGTTAGTCGTCGGCAGTAGGCCTAGTAATTACCGGTATAGTATTAATATAGAAGGTAGTAAAGAAGGTACGGTTAATAACCGCGTCGACATCCTCTTCTTCTATTATCTCGGCGATGTCCTCTTCTATAGCAGGCCTCCTAGAAAGGCTATCCGGCCTAGTATACTTCTTGCTAGGAATATAGAAAACGTCGAAATTAAACAAATAGATCTAGGCAACCTACCGAGCTATCGTAGAGTTAGGTAGGTCGGAGGCTATACGGTTAAGTTAATAGACTAGCGTCTAAGCGTCGACTTCTAGGCGAAAGAACACTCTAAAGAGCTAAGGTCGGAACTTCTTAAGAGCCTTATAGACACTAAGGCACTCTCGCTTGCTAGTATCGTATCGGGCTTCGATAGGTTTCTATAAACCGGACTCGTACCGGATAGGGTAACGTAAGGAGGGCTCCTTACGATTACACTATATTAGTATCTCGCCGTAGCCTTCCCCGCTCGAGTCGATAGTAACAATTAGCAGACCTACGCCTTCCGAGTAGTTAATAGAGGTAAGCGTAGGCGCGCTAACAAGCGCCTTAGTAACCTTGTCCTTAGCGGCTTAGTAAACGGAGGTCTATACAAACTCTATATCCTTTTTAAGTAAGGCGTATAGAGGCTTGTATACTAACGTAAAGTTTTCGACCTAGATACGGAAGTAGGAGACTACTCTAAGCTAGATCCGGACATCTTTCTAATAGGTAGGGTCTAGCTAGGAAACAATCTTTAGGACCCGTATATTATTAGGATAGCGGCCGTTCTTATTAGTTACAAACCCGACAATGTTTATTCGTTTACATAGGAGCTAAAGCTTCTCCCTATATATCGTTAGGTTAGCTCGCTCTAGGTCGTAGAGGACACTATCGAGGTTCTAAATGTGTTCGAGAAAGAACCTACGGATGCTAGGCTCTACTTCTTTATTATCGTACCTAGTTTTAGGGCCCTTAATACCGATATCGTCGAGGAAAGGTATCGCTATATAGGAGATATAGGCCGCGAGGACTTAGTTTATAATGCGAATAAACTAGGCTACGGAGTTAGTTGCCCCTTAGGGAAGGGTAGTTTATCTGTATAGCCTAAGAGGTGTCTCGAAACTAGTAAGGTCCCGGCTATTAGGGTAGAGAGGTATCTAGTCGTAGCCCGAGAACACATTAACTAGCGAGGCTACTACACAGTTAGCAAAGGCTTCTAAGAACCTATTAGTCTCCGGAGGAAGATTAGCATCTCTAATCGTAACTATATTGAACTTCTATATAGCGTTAATTAGCCGATACTTCTTTAGCTCCCTAGGGGTTATCTTCTTCTAAACTAGGAAGTATAGATTGCGATACGAGGCATAGGAAGGCTCTAAGGTGCTAGCCTTTATACGCTGCCGTATTATATCCTTAACTATACCTCTTAGGCTTAGGTTTAGCTTAAACCCTAGGTAAGCCTAAGGCTTATACTCGATCGTTCGGATCCTCTATAGAGGGGCAACCTCCGGGTTAATCCTACCTAGATACGTAAAGTTATATACTAATACGGCTTCGCGGTTGTATAGAAGCTCGTATAGCAAATCTAGTTTAAGATCCGAAAGCTCGATGCTAGGTTTAATATTCGCTAGTCTCTCCGGCGTTAGCCTCGATCCCCTAGGAATAGCGGAGAACTTTTTAGTAATATACCTCTAGTCGTATAGACTATCCCTAGGTGTTAATATCGCTTCGCGGTTAAGGCACTTTTATCGCTAGTTAGGATTTCCGCTAGGATTAGACCTATCGGTTATATATACGCTACCTTTTATAGGCTTAATCTTATTAGCTACCCTCTTATATAGGGTATATACACTAACCGCTCGTAATACCCGAGCCCTCTCTCTTTAACGTTAGGCCCGGAGATTAGCGTAATAGAATAGCGCGTAAACTTTATTAGAAGTCTCCTTAAGTCGGTAGGTATGTAGCTAGTGATCCTAATTTATAATTCCGGCGAAAACGTTAGATTCCTAATAATACCCCCGGGGTAGCATTAGCTCGGCGCTCTAATTAGTTAGTTCGGATTCGGGCTCGGGTAGATCCGCTTCCGGCGGCGATGCCTACGACAGCATTATTACCGAGATTCGTGTACTAGGTAGTCGTTACACTATTATGCTCGCTATTGCTTCGAGCATTCGTCTCCTTAGTATAGAGCCTAGAAACTAGCCTTATCGTACGGAGCGGCGCACCTCTAGATATAACCTATTTAAGCTATATTGACTTATAGCGCAGATTGCCGGTCTTATAACCGCGCTATAGCGTTTCCCGAAGAGCGCTTAGAAGTAGCAAGGATATCCTCGTAGGACTTATAGCTAGTATTTCCGACATAACTAGTAAACACGACTCGGTTGCCCTTCTAGTTAGCGATAGTTCCTTCCTAGGAGCTATCGTCGCAGTTGCGCTAGATACCCCGGGTTATACGAGACTATAGACGACCTAGAATAATTAGCGTATTCGGGTCGGCGGCAATCTAGAAGGTAAAGGAAAAGCATATACCGAAAGCGTCTACTATAATATTATAGTAGGCACCTACTAGCGCAACCTCCCTATTCACTCCCTATATACTAAGGGAAATATCTCTATTTATTAGCAGTCGGAGCTGTTTAGCCTAGCGCTTACTTATAATAAGTAACTCTAAGCTATTATTAAGCATTACTAGCAACTGCTAACTATAGCTTCCGATAGTAACTTAAATATAGATAGCGGGAACGACGGCAAAGGAACGGGTAACTACGGAAAGGTCTATATTATTAGGGATAGAGTAAAGTTCCTTAGGTCGAGGAGGTCCTACTCGACCGATTTGTTAGCTAGTAAATCGGACAGCCTTAATAGAAACTAAAACCGAAGCAGAGTCGGCATTATTATTATCCCCTCGGCCTATCTCCTTAATCCCCTCTTCGTTAGCATTATCGATAGTCTCCTAGCTCTCGTAGGTTACTAATTCGCCTTCTGCTAACTCCTAGGCCCCTGAAAATTTAGGAAGGAACTATAGGGAAGAGACGTCGATATAGTCCTCTCGCCCCTATTTGCGTCGGAGGGCTACAAGGTCTTTTATAAAGGTAGCATCGTTAGGAATCCGGCTCTAGAACAGGTTAGTAGGCAAACCGTATACTAGAAGCTCCCCTATAGACACGTTAGACTTAAGGTCTAGGAACTATAAAGCCTAGAAGAGAGCATTTGCCTTTGTATCGTAAGAGTTAGTAGGCCCGGCACTATACTTCTTTATATACCTATTAAAGCGAAAGCTCTTTAGGTCGGCTAACTTTCGCTTATAGGCCGGCGGGTTAGCTAGGCCTAGGGTACTACTAATGTCGGTAGCAACATCCTCTATATCGATATCGGGAGTCTCTAGGACCTCCGGAGTAGCTATACTAGCTCGGGTTGCACGGTCTTTAGCTGTCTAGAGTGTCTTAGTCTTAGCGACTAATTCTCGCTGTTTCTTAGCCTTGTTAGCTACCTACTTCTTAAGTATCCTAGTAGGGGCTGCCGTACTAGGGCGGGTAGGGTTCTACGGGCTCTTACCCTTGCCTTAGGACTAGGTTTAGGACGACTGAGTTTAGGACCTTGTAGTAGCGTAGACATCTATACTATTCTTAGTAACCGCGTAAACATTAGTAACTGCGTCCGGGTCCTAAGACACAAAGTTAACTTTAATAGGCTTAGTAGTACCGTTACTGCTTCGCTCCTTAACCTGTTTTGCCCTAACCTTCTAAGTCTCTCGTTTAGCAATAGCGGCGAGGGTACTGTTCCTAGTGTCCTTAAACTCGATTTTGCTACTATACTTCTTCTCTAGAAGACTCCTAAGTTAAGGCAGCTTCGGGGCTCTACGATCCTACTCGAAGTCAATCTTGTCGCCGGTATTAGTATAGTAGAACCGACTATTTACTTATATAACGAGCTTCCTCTTAAGAAGCTCCTTCTAGATAGGGCAGTCTAATTGAACATGTTTGAAACCGCCGCACATCTAGCACTTACTATCTAAGTCCGAATAGATCTTTCGTATAGCGTAGACGTTAACTAAAGGGGCCTTAGGGTAGTTAGGATCGGAAATCTAGTAGACCGGTAGTACATCCTTTAGTATACTAGTATTAATAACCTCCCTAACTCGCTATAGTGCTTTCGCATTAAGGTTGAGCTAGGCTAGGGATTTAGCCAAGTCCGCAACGTCCTAAGAATGCTTAGTAACGGTAGGAGTTACGGTACTAGGACTACTTTGCGATTTAGGAAGAAACTTAGGCCCTCTAGTTCCCGAGGTATCGTTCCTTACCTAGGCTAGGTTATTCCGGTCCTCGCCGTAAATGAACTTCTTTACATCGGCGGAGCTATTAATATCGTCCTTAATAGCCTCTAGGACCTCTTTATACTTCCTAAAGGTCTTAGGATTAGCTTCGCTAAGCTTGCAGCGGCGGAAGACACGCTTAGCCGTAGACTACGGCAACCCTTTAAGGAGCAGCCTCGTTCTCTAAGAATTCTCGAGGTCCTACTAGTCGATGCCGTCCGCTAACTTAACAAATTCGCGGACGTACTCCTTCAGGTCGTTATCTTCGGTACGCCTCTCTATATAGAGGTTCTTAAGCTACGTACGACTGCCTTTAATACGACGGCTGTCGCGATCCCGATACTCCCTTATAAAGGCCTGCTTAAAGACCTCCTAGTCGGCATTAGACTTGTCGTCCTTTTCTAGGTAGCTAACTAGGGTTCTAAGGGTTCGGTAAAGCTTAGTAATAGTAGTCCTCGTAAGGGACCGGACCTTGTACTAGTCCGACTCCTCTTCGAGTCCGTACTCGGCTAAGTTGTCCTTAAAGCGTTCTACGTACGCCGTAGCGTTCTACCCTTCGAACAAAGGGTTCCTACTACTTCCTAGCTCTAGCGGGCGACGCCTGTTCTAACGGAGAAGGTCAGTTTACCCTTAAATTATCTTTATAACAACATTATAGAGGGCCTCGGGCGTAGAAGGCTCGATAGCCCCTAGTTCGACGGCGCTTATAACAACTAGTCGTCGCCTAATTTCTTCGTTAATAGGGTCCGGTAGGTTATTAGATTCCGAAGATTCCGCTAATTCGTAATGCTCGTTTTCGCTAGAGCTAGAGCTTATTCGATTGTCGTAAAGTGGTTAAAATAAAATACTATAGGAAAGTGTTTTTAGTATATATTGTAGGTTTGGTTTATTTCGATATTGCTATACGAGAGAATAGTGTGCTAGGCTGTTTTCTTCTAATATTACCCCTAGGGTAGTATTAGAATTTAGCCTCCTAGGGGTCGCCTAGACACCCCTAGGAGCTTCAATTTAGTAAATTTAGACAAAAGCCGCTCGGAGGAAGGAACTGCAATCTCTATTCATACCTAGATCCTAGAAACTAGCCACTTTACTAACTATTGTTATCTCCTTTAGCTAGGCGGGGGGGGCGGGGACCTTCTTTTTCTAGTAGAAGGCTAAGCACTATCCGAACGAGGTAGCGAATCCCGAAGCAATCTATCCGGTCGATAGGGGAACTGTCTAGGCATCCGACCTATAATCTAGAAATTGCTATCGTATAGATAGTCTTAGCAAACTAAGCAAGGCCGATAGGTAATTAGTCTATCTCCTCCTTAGGCGGGCGGTAGCTCATCTCGAGCAAGCGGTGCTAAATAGGTCTTCGACCCGGAGCCGAGTCCTTAGAAGCTAGCTATAGTTATAGACTAGGCCCTAAGCTATAACAGTCCTAAGGGTTTGCAGCTTTTCGGGGTTAAAGCGATGCCCTCGTTAAGAGGTCTCTCTGCTTGTCGTAACGGCCCCTTAAGATACTTCGGTATCGTCCGTATCGTAGGCTCTTATCGTGCCCTCGCTTCGGTTATAGCTATTCGTGCCTAGAGACTACCTTTAATATACCCGAACCTGTTAGATATAAAGAGATAGCCCTACCTTCGGCTCTAATAAAGGACGGAAACTAACACTACTACTACTACTCGTAGCAATAGTATAGGCTACCGAGGGTAATATAACCTATAGCAATATAGGCAGCTATGTTTAGTAAGATAGGATAACGAGACTGTCGCTTAGGCTAATAACTAGAGCCCTACAACATAGGCATTATAGAAGTGTGATATAAACAATATACTATACGAGGTTGATAATCTGTCTACTCTATAGAAGGAGGCCTCTTATATAGGCTTAAAACTAGCCTATAGGTGTAGGGCCGGTTACTAGCTAATAATATTTAACGCTACTCCGCTATCCTTTAGCTATAGAGAGTCGATAGTTTTAGCCTAATTACGAAGGAGGGCGAGGCTTCGTACTAACTACTTAACTAGGTTATCTACTAACGTACTACCTACGCGGATCGGCCTTAGTATCGAATTATCTAAGTCGCGGAGCGCCCCGAATAGGCGAAAACGATTGACGTAATAACGTAGTTCGCACAATATCTCGTCGATTATCCGTTACTATTCGGCCTTAACTTTAGTACGGTATCTAACTTATACGTTATACGTCGGCAATGTAACGCAGTCTAGAATATAACCCTATATCGCTAGCTCTTCCTAGCTATTATCGAACGGCCCCTTTACTACCTATAGCGCGGCTAGGCGCCTTATATATACCGTATAGCTAGCTAGCGGCAATAGGACTCGGATAGTATTAGACTCTATATAGTATACGTTACTACTACTATTATCTCTTTTATTTTCTCTATCTACCTATATATATATATCCGCTAGGATAGAGTCTAGTCGAGCGAATTACTATTATTCGATTACGTAGGTATCGTCTATAATTATAGATACGAAGACGACCGGTATAAAGATCGGATCTTTATACTATACTATAAGGACGACAAGATCCCTCGGCTACGCGTATAGAGCAGCGGTGTATAACGCCCTATAGACGCCTAAGTACGATCGGCGCTAGTATCGATACGTAGAAAATAGCGGGCGTCGATTATAGGAGTCGTTCGCGTCGCAACGTATTACTCGTCGCTCGGATAGTGTTTCGCTTACTACCTACTAAAAAACTATATCGAGGAGCTCCGGTAAGAGTGATAGCAGTATCGTAGTTATAGTAAGTATAAAGAATGTCGCTATATAGCTAAGACATCGAGCGCGATATTAACTCCTTTTGTTTTAATATATATATCTCGAGTAATCGCTCTCGCGCCTATACGTATTTAGATCTAGTACTATTAATTAGTAACTATGTTTTTTTTCTAGCTTGTATATAAACCGCTATCGCCTACGATATATTACTCGAATCTCGTCGATAACCCTCTAACATTAATACTACAATCTATTAGTACTCTATATTAGGATAGCTTTATAGTTTAGTCGGTTAGTATCTGCTAAGACGCTATATACTATCTACAATTTTATATTACAATACCCTACTTAAAGTAAAATTTATAAATTATCTATAATCTAGCTAGTTTATATATACGAGACGAGACGTAGCTATTAATTGCGTACAATATAGCGATAGTAAGATACATACGAAAACATAAATCTACGCCGGAGCTTTTAAAGTTAGAGGCAGAGTAAGAGCTATAAAATCAATTACTAGGGCTAGTCTAGCGCAAATAGGGCGCTATTAGGGTTGTCTAGAAACTATTAAGCTATAAGTAGACTATTTTGCTAGTCGGGAAAATGGTATTCAACGTCATTACGATGTATGTCGCTAGTAGGGCATCTTTAACGCTAGTTAAGACAACTATTATTTTATTACCGAGGACGTACCGACGACTAAGCCCCGGCTAGTGTCCTTACGCTGCCCGTATATTATCGCGCCGACCGGGAAACCCTAGGGCACTTGTAGTGCTGCTTATAGAATCTATTAAGCTACGAGCAGACTATTCTACTAGCCGGGAAGTTAATTATCGATGCTCCTATATCGTAAGTAGGGCGTTTCGGTGCTATCCGTAGAAATCATTAAGCTACGAGTAGACTATTTCGCTAGCTAGGAAGTCAGCTATTAAGGCTCGGATCGGCGGTAGGGCGCAGTTAGTGCTATTTATGCAAATTATCTAGCTACGAGTAGACTATCCTACTAGCCGGGAAATTAACTATCGAGGCTTTTATATCGTAAGTAGGGCGCTTTTAGTGCTATTTATAGAAATTATTAAGCTACGAGCAGACTATTTTGCTAGCTGGGAAAATGGTTATTAACGTCCTACGATATATATCGTTAGTAGTACGCATTTAATACTACCTACTATACCTAGCGTTTAATTATATAAGGATATATCGACGGCGAAGACCTACTTAACGTTATTATATTGCCTATAGACTATTTCGCCGACTAGGAACCCTAAAGCACTATCTCCTACTAGGCGATTTAATATATAGGATAATAATTGGTACGGGATTAATTAGTACGTATTTTATACGCATCCTCCCGATACTCGAAATAGGTATATAGTAGTACGTCTATCCCCTCTATCGACTAACCTCGTTAATCTATATCTATCCTCGATGCCGCTTAAGAGTATCTATACTAATCGTTAACTATAATACTATTACCTATCGGCCTCGCCTATAGTCGCGGAGACCGTATCTAAGTGCGCCTAGATTAATACTAATATAGCGTCGATCTTGCCCTCCGTATCCGGTATCTTACGAAGCGGAGCCTATCGATCCTATAGCCTAGTAACTAGACCGCCGAGGAGATAGGTGTTTAGCTATTCGATTTTAGTCGACTTCCTAGTCTTAGCTTCGAATATAAGACCGATAGCCGTACCGGCGTTACTAAGTTTATACGAGCGGAGTATACCGAGGGCTTCGTTAATCTTTAGGTATAGGGTAGCGCGCTTATCCTCTATTAATAGCCGGCTAGCGGTAGTAGAGGAAGCCGATAGCTAGGCGTACGATTATAGGCGCTTTAGTATATATCGGGTACGCTTCGCGCTATAACGCTCGCCCGATAAATTGCGGCTAAGGCTAAACTTGCGCTTACGAGGCCGAGTTAGAGACTAGATATCCGTCTAAGGGCTAGCAACACCGCCTAGAGGCAAGCCTAGATCTTATAGATAGTTAGGGGCGGAAGACAGTCTAGAACTCGAGCGCCGGTCTATAGCTAACTCGTCGTCGTTATCGACGTCCTCGGTACCGGTAGGCGCGGATAATAGTCGCTTCTATTAAGCTTACTTCTATCGAGCTCTATCGATATAGCGGTTAATAGCTTCGTCGTTATTACCGTTATTATTACTATCGTCGCTATCCTTAGTAACGATAGTAGTAGATAGCGGAAACTTTAGGCCTTTACTATAGAGTCTCCTCTTACCCTTAGATCGAGCCTTAGGTAGGGGCTAAGCGGGCACCTTACCGTCCGATAGATAGGGAGTATTAGCCTTACTATTAGGTCGATTAATATCCGTATTAGCCGGACTAGTCGGGTCGTTAGCGTAATCGGATTAGCCGTCGTCGAAGCTATAGTTAGATTCGCTATCGTCGATTATCGTTACCGGCTATTAGATTTCTCCGAGTAGGATAGTATCGTCTTACTCGGGGTCGTATATAAGGTCGCCGAACTAATTATTAGGGCTAACAACCGGGATAGAATTAGGATCGTTAGGATCGGCTATCTTAGGCTCGACGGGGGCTAGGAATATAAGATATTCGAATTTAGTCCGGCCGTTTAATAGGATCTTAAGCTTAGCTACTACCTACCTAAATAGCGTAGAGTAGCGCTAGTAGTTTCGCGCTATAACGTCTTCGAGGTATACTATAAGGGGAATTAGTAACTATATAAATACCGAAACGCTAACTATTTTGCCGGATAGTAAAGTAGTCGGCGATACAACGACGATACTTACTATACTAATATAGGATAATATCTAGATTATAGTCGCTAGTATCGATAGCCTAGCGAGATATATCGTAAAGGTATCGATATATTATCTCGAGGAAGATAAACTCGATCTAATCTATATAGTATATATATAACTAGGCGCGAAAGTTAAGAGGCGTAATCTCGGGCTTAGCTTTAATATCGGAGTCGTCGCGATTATCTAGATCTCGCGTAGGATAGTCGGGAGCGGGAGTCGGGACGGCTATTATAGCATCGAGGGCATAAGCCGTCTACTTAGCCTTAAGTCTACCGTAAGATAGGCGCTAGATTACCTCGATAGGGAGGACGTATTTTATTACTAGCGTACGATACTCCTTCTATATAGGGTCGCGGCGACTAGATCGAATGCCGTATATAGTTCGTATATAGATATCCGCTATACCCTACTTTACGCGATAAGCCGCCTCTATAGTAAACGTATCTTTATCTTACTAGGTAGTAGGGTCGGCTACGATTATAGTAGTTAATAGACGATATACTTCCTCTTAAACTACGTCTAGGTCGGGGGTAACGGTTGCTATAAGCTAGTTAAAGAATCGAGTATAGTAATCGTACTATAGTATATAGTCGATTATATCGTCTAAGCTAAGGTCGTATACGATAACCGGGTAAGTCTACCTAACGCGAGAGGAGCGACCTGTCTACTAAGCCTTCTAGGTAAAGCCGACGATATCTAAGACGAGCTAGACGTGTCCGCTATACTATAGATTAGCCGCCTCGGATCTAGTACGAGACGAGAGGATAATAACCTTAACCTTAGGATTATAGTTATAGTTATCCTCGGTAGAGCTACGCTCGGCTTAGGTTATCCCGGTATAAATAGAGACATAATCGATTATATATAGGTCGAGAAGGAGCTCGATAGCCTTATAATTTAGCGGCTCGTTAACCTAAAAGATTATCTTCTCGTCGGCGAGGATAACGTATCGGTAGAGGAGCTATAGCGAAGCGTATAGCTTAGGTAACTCTTAAATTAGGTACTTAAGGCGATCTAGGCGCGCCCTAATGCTAGGGTTATTAACATTTCCCTTAGTATAGGTCTAGAAGAAGTCCTAGGTAGATACAGAGTTCTAAGACCTAAACGGTAGTTAGTAAGAGTATAGTTAAAGTAGAGTAATCGCCGACTATTTCGCCGGCCGGTAAAACCGTCGACGTCGTATAATAGTTTTACCGGCCGGCGAAACGGTTAGAGACGGTAGACTTATAGTAAGTTAATATACGGCGTAGAAGAGTCGATATTATACTCGAGAAGCTAGCTAAATATACCTAAGGAGGCGCTAAGTACTAATAATCGGCGAAATACGGTAGGGTAGGAGCGCTTCTAGCTAGGAGTAGTCGGGTTATTATAGACGCGGTTAAGGCGGTCGTTACCTACGATTATAGCGAATCTAGCGACTACGGCGCGATATATAGCCTCTAACGTTAAAGTAGGCGAGGTCTCTACGTAGATAATCTACTATAGTAGGATTTCGGAGCCGAGTATTACGGTCTCGCCCTAGATAAGTAGTTAGGTACCTTTAACGCGGCGAAGTATATAGATACTTATCGGTAGGGGAACGAGGGCGGAGTAGCGCCTATCTATATCCTCCTTATCGCTCGGGTATAAGAGAGTCCGCTAGGTAATAGGATCGATTACCTAGAGGTAGCGTTCCTACTCGCTAATACTATACTACTTCTTACTATTGCTATTCGGGGCAGGTTAGGACACTTAGTTAGTAGGCACGCGAGTCTAGTCTATGCCGTACTTCTTACGGAACTCCTCGTATAGCCGCTCGTAGACGTCCGAGCTACTAAGGCTACCGATAAGTTCTTCGCGTCGAGTATCTAGCTACTTCTTACGAATACGCCGAAAGAGATAGCGTATAAGGCTAGCAAAGTCGGCTATATTGTTACGGAATAGCGTAGCTATCGCGAATACTAAGACCGTATACTCGTTATCGAGTAGTATCTATACGGAGTTACTTTATAGAGAAAACTTATTCTTAAAGTAATAGCCTTTATCGCCGATAACGATAGATAGCCGGGCGGCGCGCGTACCCTATAGAAGAGATATATTATTAGACACATACTCTAGTAGGAACGCCTCGTCCTTCTCCTCTTCCTTAGCGGCGTCGTATATACGCTCGGCGGTATTATCGAGTATAGTAAAGTCGTCGAGAGACTCTTCGGGTTCCTCGATATCGCGGAGTTACTCGAGTTTCTAGCTATATCGCGTCTTATATATAACGCCTAGTTGTATAGTCTTCTAGACCTACGAATCCTTAGTAGTAATAAGGATAGTGCGAGTAGTCTATAGGCTTTCGACTAGCAACCTATTAACGAAAGTAATAAGACCTTCTAGCTTAGCGGTAGTACCTTTAACGTAGTAGGTAGGATTCTTAGGATCGGGCTTAACGTTAATATATATAGCGACGTTGATATAGCGCGCGTAGCCCTCTCTAGGCCTAAAGTATCGGGCGCAATTATTACGCTAGGCATTAACGGCCGTATTAGGGCTAATCTCGTATATAGGTATATAATCCGGTAGGGCCGGATTGTGCTCGTTAAAGAAGGCCTAGACTACTAAGAATGCGAGGTTGTATACGTCGGCGTCGGTATACTTTAGTAGAGTACGCTACTCGCTACCGGCCTTTACTATTTAGATATCGATACCGATATACTAGCCCGGCTTAGACTCTATAGGCAATCCTAGATAGGCCTAGACGTAGGCATCGATAAGCTCCTACTTATCTAGCGTAGGTAGGCGAGTGTCGACGTCTATCGAGGCCTAGTCGGTAGCGTTAACTATAGGTATAGGAATTTATATATCGGTAACGGGGCGAGGCGCGATATTACTCTCGATATACGCGCGGTAGAGTGCGGCTATAATAAACGTTAGTAGAGGAGAAATAAGTAGTAGGCAGACTATTTTGCCGTCCGGATAAAAAGAAAAAGGCATATAAGCGACGACTAGATTACCGGCCGGTAAAACGGTCTATACGTAGAAAGAGAAAACGTACCTCGGTAGTTGCGACGCTGTTCTTTAATATATTCGGACTAATAGACGACGGCGTAGAGGACCGTAATAGTCTTACTAGTACCTACGTTATCGGCGAGGATAGCGCCTTATATAGGCGACTTCTATATTTAGAGAATCTACGCGATTGCCTAAGGCTACTATAGCTTTAAAGCGAGATCGCGAAATGTAATATAGAATCTATACTTACTAATAGGGTCAATCTCGCCGTCTAGGAGCACGGTAACTACAATGCCCGTCGCGGCGTACGCGTCTATAAATATAGGAGGGACGGCTAATACGCTGTTTATATAACGTAATATATTACTAAATATAGTATTCGTATCCGTAGGGGACTATAGAAGTTCGCGGTAGTCTAGGGAGTCGGCGGTATAGTGCTCGGCCTCTCGGTTAATACGGTCCTATATAGCCGATAGTAGATTATCGTTTGTGTCTTAGGATAGAGGGATACCTACGGTACGGTAGACCTTCTCCGTATATTAGCGGTAACCTTTATAGAGAAACCGCTTATTAGCCGGATCGATAGCAGTATAGTCGTTAAAGAAGATTAGATTACGGCGCTCGGCGAGGCATTTAATATATTCGTCGCGTATAGTCTAATCCTACGTATCTAGATCGCGGGTATTAAGGTTAGTAGTCTTACCCGCGAATAGGTTATAGCGTATACCCGAGAGATATTAGATAGTATTATTATACTCTTAGGCCGAACGGAGAATAGTGCGTTTTATATTAGCAAAGAATTCGCTTTCGACGTTAGCTAGAGCCTAGCGAGCTTCGTTATCGGCTAGTTTTTAGTCTCGGGCCTACTCTATAGTATTAAATATCGCAGTACCGGGGACTCCGTATACGATAGGCTCCGCGTTAGCCCTACTATAGAAATCCTTCTTAAATGCGTACGCTATACCCCCTGCTTCCTTGTTCTTACGAACCTTAGTATGCTAGTATTAGACTAGTAATATAAGGCGAAAGAGGACATTTCCGTTAACCTCCTAGCCTTAAATGCTCTTAGCTACCTTTCGGTATTCGGGGGGAATCTCCGGAGGCACTTCGAGTACGTACGCGTAGTCTTCGTATATCTCGGCGACTGTTCGTACTAGGTAGGCTATACGTAAGAAATAGACGGCGAGGCGTAGTCTCGGCTTCGAATATAGGAAGCGGATATCGTTAGGTATGTCCTCTACCGTAAGATCGTCGATAGTAAAAGTATTATCGGGTATAGCGAAGATATACTCGAGAATAGTCTTCGTCGGGACTAAATTATTCGAGTTGCCCGGTAGCTAGTCCTCCTTAGGCAGGTCGTCGTTACTATCGCGTAAACTAAATAGGTTCTATATAATAATATTAGCGTTAACTAGAAGGGATATATAACTACGAGGACTAAACCGCTAACTATTTCGCCGGCCGGCAAAGTCTAACTTCGGTATAGCGGGTTTACTAGCCGGTAAAACAGTTAGCATATTAGTCTAGGTATATAGCGTAGGACGGAACTTACCTAATATCTACCGTTGTTCTAATACTACCGACCTACCGACTACGATATAGCCTAAAGGAACCCTTTATATAGATCCTAATAAGGGAAGTTTAGGAATAAGAGAATATATCTATTCTTCTCTAGACCGGACCCTAGGAAGCCGAGAAGGTATATATCGCAATCGGCCTAGACGGGAACTCGCGTACCGTTTACTAGGAACATTCTAAGCGCCTCTCTTCTAGCTTTACGTATAGCCTCGTATAGTACCTACTTCTTATCTATAGTTAGGCTAAACTATAGCGGTGCGGTTGCTACCTTAGGTGCCTTAGGAGCCTTAGGCTTAGGCTTAGGCTAGGCGGATATGCCTAGCGTAGGAGGAGTAGCTAGTATATTCTAGGTAGCCTTAGTACTCTTGCCCTTAGTTCTCGTAGGGAGAGTCGGCGACGACTCGGTAGCGTTCGCGTTAGTAGTAACTATCTTCTTACGCTTCTTCGGCGTCGCTAGGCTAGTCGGTACGAACTTCTCGTTCGGATTTATAATCGCCGTCGGTATATAGCGTACTAGCCGTTATTTACCGTTCGGACTAGCTAGAAGAGTAGCTCGTAGGTATAGATCGGTTTACCGGGTAGAGAAAATAGGAGTATAGACTAGTTTACCGGATAGAGAAACGAGACGGAGGCAGGCAGATAGGGAAGGCGGTAGTAGTAGAAGTAGATTGTAAAGTAGAAGAAGTTAGGGCGATAGTAGAAAGGTATATACTAGTATTAGCGCTCGGACCTCTAACCGTTTATACGGCGGGCCGCGTAGATAGCGCAAATATATAGGGCAGTTTACTTTACTAACGCGCGTATAAAAGAGACGTCCCGAGCGATATAGCTAATTTATATAGTAAAGTTAGGACCGCCTTTCGTTCGGTACGTTAGTTAAGGCCGATAGGTAAAGTCCGCTAAAACGCGCTAGTATAGGGTTTAGAACCTAATCTAAGAGGAAGGAATAAAGTAAAGCCGAAGCGACGCCGTTACCTTACCGAGATCCTATACTAGACGGACCGCTTACGTCGCCTATATAATTTTATATAGTATATCGAAGTCGCATATCTCTATCTACAATATAGGCGAGGTTACGCGCGAAGTAGGGCCGTAGAAGGTAGCCGAACGACGACGAAGCGGTATATAATAGTAACGCAATATATACGTAGACTTTACGTACGCGGTAGGTACGAGGTATAGAAGGAAGTAAAGTAAAGTTTAACTAGAGTAGGCGCGGTAAGACGAAATATAACTAAGGCAATACTAACGACTTTACTAGCCGGAAAAGTAGTTAACCGTCGCCGCGAGAGTGTGTCCGGTTAAGACGGGTTAGTAACCGATAGAGTGCTTATTAGAGACGCCGCCGTATAAACCCTTTTAACTATTTTTTCCCCGGCTAGCAAAATAGTTAGCGACTAATAAGAGGGGGTATCGTAGTAGAGATAGACCGATAGTATACTAAATCTAGGGGAGATAATAGCGGAATATAAGACCTAGCTTAGACGTATATCTATAGACGTGTCTTCTATTATACCCGCCTATATAATCCTATAGACGGCGTGTCTTATAGGCAAGATATAATAACTAGGTAGCGGGAAATGTACAATATCGGTAGAGGCGGGAAGATAGGTAGATAAAATACCCGAGCGGTAGGGAAAGACTCTCTATCGTTACTATAGATACTCGGCGATTGTATTACGCGTACGTAAAGTGTAACGAAGGTATAGGCGGGTTAGACAATAGCGGTAGGGCCTCGCGGATAATAGTAGTTCGGAATCGGTTATATAGACTCTAAATCTACGCGTAACGGCTACTACAATTCGGTTGTATTAATAGTATATATTACAAGTGCCGACTAGGTAGACTATATATAAGTAGGAGGAAAAACTATAGAAAAGGCTAGAGATACGATAGGAAATTGCTCTACTTAATCGGCTAGTATTTAGTATATAGACTAGACTATCTATACGCGCGCCTAGTCGGTAACCTATAGGACCTAACACCTAGGATGCGCGTACTTGCTAGTCGTCCTATAGAGGCCTACTCGAGGAGATCTATATTACTATCTACTCTCTATATATAGGGCCCGTACGAGTATACCTACGCCTTACTCGGTATCCTCGGCGTCGCTACTCTCGACTAGTACTATAGACGAGGCGCCGGCCGCTAGCTTAACGCGCTTAGTATAAGCTAATATATCGTCGGCTAGGCGAGGATACGGAGCGACTAGTAGAGTAAGAGATCGCTTAGTTAAGTAACGAGCGCGTAGGGTTAGCTCGTCTATAGCGCTAGTATCTCCGACGAAGTCGCTAGAGTTAGGGCGAATAGGAGAGCCGGCCTAACTACCTAGTAAGTATAGCTATATACCTATACGGTTAGGTTCGTAGTTAGACGGCGTTCTAAGGGAGGGAGTAGCAACTCTATAGTTACTATTATTATTATAATTATCGAAGGGACCGGTAAAACTCCGAAATCTTCGAACGAGGGGCGCGAGAGTAGGAGCGTAGTAGCCGATATTTTATACGGCCCGGGCAAAATCGGCGTCGTAGTTAGGAGTGCGCCGCTAAACGTACTTAAGATATACTACAAAGGGTATTAGTAATTCGACTAGTAACGGAGGTAATAACTACTATACTAGATAGCGAAATAGATAATAACGTACGGTACGACTTACTATACTAATTAGGAATAATAGTAGAGTCGTATTAATCTATAGCGAGGGCCTTAGTAGCGAAATAGTAAAGGTACTATATAAGTCGAATCGGACGGATATCCTCGGTAACGTCGTCGTAGTATAGATATTACGCTATAGTATACTTAAGATACTCGTAGTCGCATCCTCCCGTACGGTCTAGGTTACGCTTATCGGCCTAAAAGAAGTTATCTAGCGCGGGCTACTAGCGGTCGACGATAGTAGCGACTTCTCCCGCTATCGTACTACCGAGTAATAGGCGAAAGATAGCTTTAACCGGGACGAGATTCTTACGGGTTAGGTCGGAGATATAGCCCTACGTAGTATCTAATATCTAGTAGCGAATGCCGTAGGACTTGCGTATATAGGCGTCGGCTATACGCTATCTAATATTAGTGTTAGCGTATTTACGGAATCGGGTTATAGGGAGTATACCGGTAGTACTACGGGCTTATACGATCTCGTCTAACTAGATACGGTAGATCTCTTTATCTATAAGCCGGTCGGGCGGTAAGACTACTATAGTAAGCCGCTCCTAAATATCGAGATAGAAGGTCTACTAGTAGCGCGAGTCGATAGTGTCGACGAGGCTTAATTCGAATACCGTAACGGCGTAAGTCTATCCTACGCGAGTATAACGATTAACGATCGAGTTCTTCTTACTAAAGTCGACGATATCTACGATATACTATACGTATATACCGTAATATAGATTAATAGACTCCGTATTAGTACGCGAGGATAGGATAATAGCCTAGGTTCGGGGATTATTATTAAAGGCATCCTCGGCGGTAGCGCGCTCGGCGTACGTTATACCGGTATAGATAGTAGAGTATCGGATCTAATATAACTCTAATACGAGGTCGAGGAGTTAGTAATTAAGTAGCTCTTCGACCTAGAATACTACCTTAGACGAAAGCTAGATAATATATACGTAGACGAGCTATAGTATCGCTAGGTACTTCGGAGATAGGCGGACTAGATAGACGAGTCGATCTATACGACGGCTTAGGGCGGGAAGGGGCGTAGAGCCCTTTATATAGAACTAGAAAAAGTCCTAGGTTGTTATCTAATATAAGGCGCTAGAGTTATATTAGCGAGAAAGTAGCGGCGGACGGTTAGACTATAGACTACTTTACCGGCTAGCGAAATAGTCGTATACGTCTACTAGTTTTCGCTAGCCGGCAAAATAGTCTACGGCGTAATAGACTTATAAGGATTAAAGAGTTAGCGTAGAGGAGGTTAGCCTTCGGTCGGCGATAGCGGCGAGGAGAGGATAGGCGGTACGGAGACTAAGCTAGCGAAATAGTACCTAGTAAGTTAGCGTAGTAGAGGGGCGCTTAATACCGCGGTCTAGCTTATCGATACGCTTAGCGAAGCGATAGTAAGCGGCGCGGTATTCTACCTAGGAAATAGGAGTATATTATACCTCGACGTTAACGACTTACTATAGGGGAATATCGTCCCCTAAGGTTATAGTATAGTCGCGGATCTTAAGTTAGTTTCTCTTAAAGCGTCGGAGGACGTAGAGGCTAAAGGCGAATATCGTTAGATATATCTAGTTATCGTCGTCGAGGGGCCTACGTAGGGCTTTAGGGTTAAGTATTTAGAGGACAATGTCGCGAAAGTATATAGCGCCGGTATAGACGCGGCGAGATAGTAGAGCTATACGATAGATTCGTAGGTCTTCGGGAATAGCGCTCTATCGGAGGCCGTAGTCGCGTTAGAAACGGCTATAGTATATAACGGTATCGGTAACGTCCGAAAATCTAAAGATAAGGTCGGTCCGATCTCGGGCGTCCTATAGTTTAAGGATGCGACGGAATAGAAACCGAGTAAGTATAGCGAAGTCGTTAAGATTAGTAGCTAATAGAGTCGCTATAGCAAATACGGCTACTATATACGCGTTATTAAAGAGATTCTATATAGCGTCCGTTTAGAGAGAGAACTACGCCCGGAAGTAGTATATCTCGTTATATATAACGATAGACGGATATATAGCGCGTAAGTTAGCAAGACAAAACGTATTATCGGATCGATACTTATCGTATAATTAAGTATTACGGGCAATCTAGAGTTCTCTAATAGTGTTATTAGTACAGTCTCTACGCTCTATTCGATAATCGACTACCTTAAGATTCTATAGTTACAATTCGTCCTTCTACTAATATAGCCGTAGCCGATCCTAAAACTAAGCTAGGCGGTTATATCGCTTACGGTACGCCGGGCCGGATATAAGTGTCTTCTAAATAAAGGCCTCGCGAGTAGAGATAATAAGCGTACGAGTAGTTTATAGATCGCGGTCCGAAAGGGATACGATATATTCGACAAGTCCTAGGCCGTCGGATACATTTAGGTAACGCCGGATAATATAGACGGGATAGCGAGACTCGCCGTTAAGCGCGACGAGAGTAGCGACGTAGATATAGCGAGCATAGTTAGGATTAGGACTAAAGTACTAGTTATAGGCATCGCGCTAGGTATTAATCGTCGCGGCGGTCCCGATTTAGTAGATAGGAGCGTAGCGGTAAGGCGTCGTATAAGTCTTATCTAGCTCGGTACGTAATTCGGCGATAGTCGACTTCTACGCGTTAATGTCCTCTTTAAGAGGGCCTAGGCAAACACCGTCGGCTTCGCACTCTAGGTAATCGAGTATCCTACGCTAGAGCGTCTAGCGGCTACTAACGCCGAATCGCTAGTCGAGGAAAGTATCGACTACTATTATAAGTAGGTCGCGCGGGTCGTCGTCGGGAATAGTCGGTATATTATAGAACGGGACGCAATAGCCGAAGATAGAGTCTAGTACGATACCTCGCTCTATATAGGCGTAGTCGAGTATAGCTACGACGATAGTTAGTAGGAGATAAGTATATATATAGACCGTTTTGCCGGCCGGCAAATAGATATCTAGACGTGTGTTTGCCGGCCGGCAAAATAATCTATACGTTAGGATTAACATTTCTTACCTTAATATATAATACGCTATTCTTCGATATACTCGGACTAAGCTACGGCGGCGTAGAGGATAGAGATAGTCTTACTAGTACCGGTATCGTCGGCGAGAATAGCGCCCTATATAGGTAATTTCTACATTTCGACGATCTATATAATAGCCTATAGTTGCTATATCGTAAGACGGAGTCCGCGAAACGTAATACGGTATAGGTATTTACTAACTTTATCGATCTCGCCGTCTAGGAGTATAGTAACGTCGATGTTTATTACCGTATAGGCTTCGTTAAATAATAGAGGCGTAGCTGTATACCTAGAGCGATAGTACTATAGGGTGTCGAGTATACTAGCGTATAATGTACGCTAGGCGTCGGTAATAGGGAACGGGGCATTAGGCTAGGGCGCAAGCTATAGCTAGCTAGCATTAGCCTAGATAGTGCTCTTACGCTTACTCGGGAGATATTTTATATTAGCGGGATTAATAGTATCCGAAGTCGAAAAAGTTATATCGATACTATTACTAATATCTCGTAGGAAGGCTCGCTATAGTGCCGGATCCTAATCGTTAATCTTATATACGTCGTGCGTCTTATACTGCTTATAAAGGACATTCGTTAGGTCGTCTATTACGCGTATAGTTCGCTAGTAGTTATAAGTGTTATCTACTTAGGTCGACCTAGCCTCGCCGAGAAAGGCCTTTTCGTCGCGTGCAAATTTATATACGTCGCTAGGCATAAGAGGACTAATAACTAGAGAGGGTAGACGCCTAGATAGATATAGAGGGCCTAGAGCTAGCACTTCGGGGTCGTCCGCTATATTTAACTTAGAAACGTCTTTAGGTATCGCCTAGGTAGTACTAATTCGATTATAGACTGCTTTACTAGCTAGAAAATAACGACGGACGGTAGAAGTAGTAGTAGTAGTAGTTAAAGTAGTAGCAGTAGTAGTAGATAGAAAAGTAGGGAAGATGCGGAGGAAGAGAAATATAAATAGGTAGTATATAGGCGCTCGGACTAATATACGGGCCGTAGGCGCGTACGCGTTAAATAGTAACGCGGTCGACCTAACTAAAGGCTACGTAAAAGAGTTATCCCGAGCGACGTAGCTAATTTATATAGACAGGCCGGGATTATGTTTCGTTCGCTGCCTTAGTTAAGGCCGAGAAGTAAAGTCTACCGAAAACGGGGTAGTATACGATTAAACTTAATACAAGTAGGGTAGGAGGTAAGGTAAAGTAAAGTAGTATAAGGTATGCTAGGCTAATAGATATAGAATATAGGCGCGTCTATTTTACTATATAGGATTGCGGTTAGCATTAGTAAAAAATAGCGGATAATAGAGGGCGAGGCGTTACGAGGACGCGATGATTTCCCGGTAGGTAACACTATCGGTAGCTAAGTGCCGTAGACTAGCGTATTACGTAGCGTAAGACGAGTATTAAGGCAGGTTAGTCGAACGAAGGTAGGGAATAGGGCACGTAGGAATTCGTAGATAGTATAGTTAAATATAGTTATTCGCGTAATATACGATATAATATACTATAGGACTAATAATGTCTAAGCGCATCGTCTATCTACCGAGAGGAATAGAGGTACGCTAATAAGGAACTCGTACGTCGATCTCGCGGAGACTATATTAAAGCCCGGGACGCGCGAGTAGAGCCCTCTAGGATATTAATTAGTGCTTTATTTAGGCCTAGATAGACTATATCTCGGTAGATTGCGGTTTAAAGATACGACCGCGAATGCGCTTAATCTCGTCGTTACTAAAGATACGCTCTAGTATAAGAGCCGTAGATAGACGAATAGAGAGTAGGTAGGGCAAGTCTAGCTCGAGATAATAGTAGGCGGGATCGATACGATATAGATAGTATACTAGACGCTAAGTCCTAGGCGCCGACAGCTAGTTCTATAAGCGTTTCTAGGCGATAGCGGAGATATCGGTTATAGTAGCAACGTATAATATAGCTAGGCGAGCGCGGCTATAAGAGTAATAGATAATTGCCTTTACGTCCGGATCGTCTTCGAAGGATCTATAGGCGACGGTACTCTAATATATAGATATATAGTCTAGGGTAACGTATAGGATCCGATATATACTTAGTAGTAGACAGAGCGCGTCGTAGGCGAATAGGTCTACGTCGACGGTAAACCTAACTTTAGAAGACTATAGGATAATATATATATAGATAAGCGATAAGACTACTATAAACCGATAGGACGGGGCGACTAGTTATATAAGCTAGTAGACGCGATACTCTAGTATAGGAATAGATATAGTAACTTTAGGGTACCGCTAGATAGAGTCCTACGTATTCGCTAATAATCGAGTACTATACGCTAGTTAGTCGGGTAGTATATAGTTTCGTCGACTATAGACCGCTTTACTAGCTAGTAAAGGCAATAGATATCGCTAACCGTTTGCCGGCCGGCAAAGTAGTCTATAGCGTAGCTAACTTATAGTAGGGCACTATCGAAGGGAGGACGTACGTAGGGGCGGGATAAGAAATAAATACTACGGGATATATTATATACGGTCCTAACGAGCTTACGGCATATAGCGGTATAATAGGGGCGAGCGCTCGCCTAGGATACGAATTAGACTAGGTCGATAAAGTAATTACGTACAATATTAAAGTATTCGTAGTAGCGATTATAGAAGATAGCTACGGCTTATTAATCTACGCGGGATCGGCCTAGCGTACTATCTACGGTATTATCGTCGGCGACCTTTACTATAGTAGTAATTAGAGGCGACGACGTATATAGTTTATAGTATATATACGGATATAGTAGTAGTATAACTATAGACTAATTTACCGGGCGGAAAAGTTACTAGGCGAGTAGAGTAGGCGGTAGTAGAAGTAGGTAGTAAGGTAGAAGAGAAGTCGAGGAGTAGAAGGAGATATAAATTAGCGCGGTATAGGCGCTCGGGCTAAGACCGGTAGACTAGCGGTTTACTTTACTAAGGCGCGTACGAAAAGGTCGTCCTAAGCGACGTAGCGAATTTATATAGCGAGGTCGGGATTGCGCTTCGTTCGCCGCTTTAGTCGAGGCCGAGAGGTAAAGTCTACCGAAATATACTAGTATAGTATTAAACTCAATCTAAGTAAAGGGTATAAAGTCGGGTAACGACTAGCGTACCGAGCTAATAGATACCTAAGGCATAGTCGACCGTTCTACTAGCGGAGGCAATAGTAGACATATATAGCTAGATAGGATATAAGGCAACTATAGCGGCTATAGGGACGATAGACTTTGCTAGCTAGTAAAATAGTCGACGATTGCGGGAGATATCGGTACGTATAGTATAGGAAAGGATAAGATAGTAGATATATAAATTAAATCGTTATATAAGGATAAGAGCAATAGAGAGCTAGATAGTATAGAACTATAGTAGTATAAGCTACGGCATAGTCTATAATGCTACGTACGTCCGTATTAATCCGCCGTCGAGAGCATAGTATAATAGGTAACCTAGGGGCGTACGTAGGCTTCCCTACGCCTAGTTCTATATAGAGTAACTAAATAAATGCTAATTATCGTAGCGGAGCTATATAGAGACGATTCCGACCTTAACTTCTACGGCTCTATCGCTAGTATACGAGGCTAATGTCTCTAAATATACCGAGTATAGTCCCTTTAAAATCTAGTATAGCCGATACTAACTAGAAAGATCGCGAGCTTACGTAGTCGGAGTTAGCGGAGCTTTTCGGAATAGCCGTCGAGGTCGAGCTAAGAGAAGCTTAATATTCGACCGTAGCAGTATTCGATCTCTTTATTAATTAAGTAGGCGTAGAAAAACAGCTAGCAGTTTTTGTTAATATAGAGACGACGGAGTTCGGCCTCGAAGGGCGCGACGGCGGCACTATCGGTATAGTCTACTATAGCGATAATCGGACGTAGTAGGGAGCTTAGTAGGTAGTCGTAGCGTAGTATAGTACGGTAGCGTAGGATATACGTATAGGGCTACAGACTAGTTTGCCGGCCGGAGAAATAGATAGACGAGTATAGGTCGCTAGTAGTAGAAGTAGATTATAAAGTAGAGAGAGTTAGCGGCCGAGAAGAGACCTATATTAGTACGTTAATAGCGCTCGGGGCAAGACCGGTAGACTAGCGGTTTACTCTACTAATATACGTATAAAAGAGTCCTCCTAGGCGACGTAGCTAATTTATATAGTAAGGTCGGGACTACGCTTCGTTCGCCGCCTTAGTTAATACTATAAAGTGAAGTCCGCCGAAATACGCTAATATACGGTTAAACTTAGCCTAAGTAAAGGGTAGACGTAAAGGCGATATCGAGCTACGTAGGCGCGGTAGCGGGTACCTAAGGCAATACTAGCCGTTTTACTAGGTAGAATAATAGTTAGTATTATTAATTACGAGATTATAGGGCGCGTTAGTAGGTATAGGGCGGTCGGCGTAATAGTACGTAATAGTACCGGCCGTGTTGTTAGTTAATGTATACGATAAGCTATAGGAGATATACTACGTAGAAACGGGCGAGATAGGATAAAGGTAGGAGAGAGGGTCGAGTCTTCGACCGAGTATTATACGCGCAAGATAGATATACGTATAGGATATAGTAATCTCCTATAATAGGTAGTTTAGGTAAGGATATATCTATTAGGGCGGATAGTAGCGTAGATATATAGATGCGGTATAAGTTACGCGCTATAGAAGGGGAAGGGGATATAACTAGTTTTTAAGTTTAATAGCGAGGCCGATTCCGTTTATAGGGGGGGATAGAGTTTCCCCTTAGCCGAGTAAGTATTAGATACGGTAGTATAGATCGTCTATACTATATAGTAGTTATACGCGACAATCGGGTAGTTACGCTAGAAGCGACAATAAGTCTATCGTAGTTCCTATTATAGAGTGTAACCGACGACTACTTTACGCTACTCGATATCGAATACGCCGTTCGCGAATAGGATTGTTAGCGCTTAGGCAGAGGCGTAAGAGGGCGAGAGAAGTTATTAGGGGAGATATATCGCGAGAGGAGCGCCGCTATCTAGCGATATCTAATAATTGCAAGATTGCCCGGCGCTCTAGTACGAGTTCGCGGTAAGGATAGTAGGACAGATAATACTAGGGCGCGATGCGAGCGTCTAATAGGGGCGTATAGGCTACTAGACCGGATCTACGGGCATTAATTCCCGTTATTCTAGGCGGCCGAATAGTTTATATATAGATAGGCGAAGCGGAGGGGATTTAGTATTATAAAAAGCAAGTGCGATATTAATATATTAGGTTAACAAACTCGTATAACGTACTAGTACGGCGACGGTAGAGATAGAGAAGATACGTATCTATAGCGAGGAATTATAGAGATAATAGGGGCCGAGGGGAGGTACAAATAGATCCCGGGCAAGTAGATAATAGACTAATCTAATACGCGTTATAACTACGGCGAGAGCGACCGAGTAGACCTAGAGTAGTATAGTATACGGGAGGCGTGCTAGCGAATTAGGATACAGTTTATAATAATATATACCCGGGGTCGTTCGATAGAAGTATATAAAGCAGTAGCTAGGTTAGTATATCGGTACGCGGGGTTAAATAAAAAACAAGCGGATAAGGTTATCGAGGATATCTCGTAGCTACCGGAGATAAAGAAAATCAAACGGCCGGACTATTCGACCGCGGGCATAGAACTAAATATACTAAGATACGCGGGCTTTTATATACAACCGGAGACGGTAAAGGATAGGTTTAAGTACCTAGTCGTCGCCTATCCCGAGCTTTTAGAGCTATATACCGAGGGCGATAGGACGTTAATCGTAGATAATACATTCGTAAAACCGGACAGTAGTAGGTACCGTATATGTCTAGTAGGCTTTGTTATCGATAGGATAGCGGTTACGATAGCGGTAATCCGAATAGACTGCCCGACCGTAAATAGGTATTATCTAGCCGCGTAGTATATAAAGTTAATACTACTAGATACGTATCTAGACGATCCGCTATTAATACTCTATACGACGACGACAACATTAATTAAGAGCGTATAGTAGGAGTACTTTCCCGACGCGATCCTGCACTAGGCGAAATAGTACCTAGACTACTTGTTAATAGTAAATAGCATCCGATTACTACGCCGAGTAGTAGGGCTACCTATATAATAGGATTTAGTAGATCTTACTATTAAGGTAATTCCGGTTCTAGAGGCGGCATGCCGTAAGCTACTAGACGTACATAGTGTAGCTAACCTCGATAAAGTATTAGGGGAGGTAAAGGAGGTCCTAGAACTTAAGTTTAGGGGTAAAGATTTAATCGACTACATTCGCGACAAGTATATACCTTTGTTATTAGACGGGATATCTAACGCTAATCGAATAGTAAGTATAGTATAGGAGGAAGGCTAGAGAATACGAGACAGTATACGTATCGGAGTAGCCGTATAGCTCGAGGCTACGCGGGGCGGTATCTCGGAAATACTAGAGACGATAGATCTATTCTAGGCGGAGCAACTATAATATGTCGATAGGCTAGAGCATATATAAGCCTACACTAAGCATAGCACACGTAATGCATTCGATGTATATATGCCACCGTCTCTAAGTGGATATAGTAGTTAAGCAATATAGACCGCCTCGTATTTCCCTAACCCGTTAAACTATAGGATAATAAATGCAACTATACAAGAGTACTAACCGTTTTGCCGGCTAGGAAAATAGACAATAGCCCGGCAGTTTGCTAGGCAGCAAAACAGTTAGCATTATGCTATTAATGATTTACTATATAATATACGGTAGTAGGAGGAGGTAACCTATAAAACCTGCCCTAGAAAACGCCGTTAGTATACGGAGCGTAATACGTAAGTAAGCTAGACCCGAGGGTTAGTAACGATTAGGGTAAATCTTAGCGGCGGTAAGGTTACTAATTTGCTCGGACTGTCTCGGTTATAGTAGGTTTATATTCGGGTAGATAAATAATAAAAGATATCGTTAGATTAGGGCGTTATTATCTAATCGATCGGGGGAGAAATTAGTTTTCGAGAATTGTAGTCGTTCGAAAATATACTATAATTTCGGACGTATATCCCGGGTAGACGAACTAACCGCTATCTATTCTACGATATTACGAGTTAACAGTTTCAAGAACCGAATACTAACTAAGTTGATCGTAGTATTTTATTACGTATATAATAACTATATATAAACTAGTATATAGCCTAATAAGTCCGTATACGGGTCCGTTAGTATTATAACGTAAGGATATATCGGATTACCTCGATAATAGCCGGATTAGATAATAGTAGACTACTAGGTAAGCAAGAATATACTAGACTAAGATAGCTAAGGCTGCGATAACGGCATAGATAGTATACCGGACGTCCTAATAGACGATATACGATAAAAGCTAGTCGGCGAGGTATAATAGTCGAGCTATATCTAGGGATAGATAGCGCAATTAGGGTTCGAGCCTTAGTAGCGTTGCTATACTGCGACCTGCAGCTAGTAGACGCATCTGCTATAACCGCAATTACAATGCGAGAGTGCTAACTATTTTGCTAGCTAGTAAAAGTAATATAGATAATATAGTTTGCCGCCTAGCAAACCGGTTCGTATCTAATCGTCGTTTAGTAGATTAGCCCTAGGTTATATAACGCCTAAGTCTCGTACGATAGAAGTGCTAGATATAGAAATTCGGGTAGTACTATAACTATATACATTTACCTCCTATACGTAGCTAGCGATGTTTAGCGGTACTACGGCGTAGTATCGACTATGCTATATATATAAGTAGGTTAACGTATAAGATCTCTATAAATAGCTTATATCTAATAATACTCGATCTAGCCGACTCCTTTACCGATAGGTTCTAGTATTTCAATACGGGTATCGCGAGATAGGGAAAAACCGGTAGATTGTCTAGCAAGTATACCTACGTTAAGTTATACGGGGTGTAATCCGACTTAACCGAGTATGTCCTCTACTAGCGAGATCTAACCTAACTACTAGAGGAGGCCTATAGTTAGTGCGATAGTATAGAAACTAAGCTAGCACGTCGATCGGTCGGGGTATTAGCGTACTCGCTAGGATAATAGGTATAAAGCAGATACCGGTAGTAAGAAATAACCCGGGTAAGCAGCACTTTATTAGCTGCCGTCGATAGTACGTATAAATACGAGGCGAGAGAGCTATAGTATTAGCGCTCGACCCCTAAGTAATAGCAAGGGCTAGAGGGAATATAAGAGATTACGATAGATAATATACGACGACGTACGAGGAGATATTAAATCAAACCTAACTTATATACGCGGATTTCAAATGCGACGCCTAGATCGAAATATAATACGGTATAACCGCGCTATTCGAGTATACTAGAGAGAGTACGTAGGCGAATAGCATATTATAAAAGAAATAGTATACGATAAGCAGAGGCGGACGCGTAGGTACGAGCGGTACGGTGAAATTTAATCGAGTTTACGTACGGTTCTAGTAGGACGTAAGGTAGGATCGGCTACAATAATAGACAAAGTAGCGATGCGGTAGGTAGTCTAATATATATAGCGAGGAAAGATATAAGAGGACGTCGGTTCTAGAGGTTGTCCGTATCCTACCTTTATCCGATTTCGCCTACTAAACTACTCGAGTACGTCGCTATTCTGAAACTTCTCTCTATAGCTAGCCGTCGCGTAGATACGAGTAAGACTGCCGAGATAGCCGACTACTAAATGTTAGCGAGTTATGCCGAGCCGGCGCTAGCGACCGGTAATATAGCCGAGTATTGCGATAGAATATTAATACGACGATAGTTATACGAGCGACCGCTACTACTTCTATAGTATAACTAGGCGAGCTTCTCGGCGGAGGAGAAATAGTTACATTACGTAGAATATATAGCGTTTTTATTTGCATAGGAAATATACTATTATAGGATAGAAATAGGGGAATAGCGACTAGATAAGTTAGCGACGTAGGCGCGGGTTAATAGGCCTAGCGATTAGGTAGATAGTACACCGGTAGGTAGTAATATAATAGTAGGTAAGGGTATAATAGAAGTTAACGAGAGAGTAATAGGTAGATTAAGTAAGGGTATAATAGAGGTTAACGGGGGGGGAATAGGCGGACTAGGCGAAGGCTACGATAAATAGGGGATAAGCGGGAGGAGGAGCGTAGAGGAAGATTTGTCGGCCGGCTAGGTAGTATACGGGCGAACAATAAATAAGAAGTAGCTAAGTATAGAGGTACTAGAGGAACAGATCGTAGAGATAGTAGTAGAGATAACAAGTCTGTAGGCGGAAATACTCCGACGAAGGGCGACGATACTATTAGTACATTGTCGTCGGTAGGTTAATATACGACGTAGGCGAAAGGCGACGAGGAGGCGGTTAGGGTAAGGATAGAGAGAGTAGAATATATCGAGTAATAGTAGTTCGGTTTATAGATAGTTTATATTTTAGATCTCGACTAACTACGCTCTATCCGTGTTTAACTTAAACAGTCTAGCGATATAGGTGAATGCTAGCTATAACTATTTAGTTATATACTCTACTTCTAACGTCGGTAGATATCTTATACTATAGCGTACGAGCGTAGCGACGCTATAGCGTTATTAATTTAATAAGGATACTAGTATAATAATATCGTTAGTAGATTAGAGACTATTACTCCCGCCTAACTACCGAGTTAATATAGCGATAATATAGCTACGTACCGACTATTTCGCTAGACGGAAAAGTGAATAGCACGACCGGTATATTATTGTTTTTTTTTCCGGCCGGCGAAATAGTTAGCGTCTAGAATTCCTACTCTATATAGTTATTAGCGGGTACCGGATCTAGTTTAACGTTCCTAGCTAGAACGTACTTAATAGCGATAGCGCAGAGACGAATACCTTAGATAGCCTTTTCTCTATCCTATATAGTACTCTAAGTTATCTACTAGAGGTATTCCTCTAGCGTTTTAAATTAGTGCTAGAATTTATCCCGGATCTAAGTAGGACCTATCTATAGCGACTAGAACACGCCGATAGCGACTAGCTATATAACGTCTAGCCGTTAACAACTCCGTGTTTGCTTACTATATTCCTAGCATATAGTAAAAGGGAAATAGTAGTAGAAGCAGGTATAGTACCTCTCGATCGGCTTAGTCTAGAGCGCTTGCCTCTTCTTCGCAACTACGAAGTTAGCGCGTAGGCATTAAGAGAATTAGTATATAGGGAGGCGGGGATTAACGAAGCGGCAAATAGTATATAGTTGTTAGATAACGGCGAGGTTGCGGTCGAACTGCATTATACTACTAGCTTCGTTTTGCTAGATACGCTAGAAATAGGCGGTCTACCGACGGATCGCCTAAGCCTACGGCGTTTCGGGCTAGGTTAGAGGTAGTACTAGTCGGTATATATATCGTTAGTAGAGCTCGTTACTATCGTCTAGGTTAGATATATACGTTAAGCGGAATTAGGGACTATCGAGGTAATTAGACATAATTAGACGCAAACATTTACCTACGCGAGTATATTGCTATATAGCTTGCCTCTCGCGCTGCTATATATAGCTAACGTTATCTACGTAAGGGTATTAATCGAAGCTAAGCTTACTCTAGTCGACTATTACTAGTATAGTTAGTTCGGTTAGCAGTAGGAGGTAAGATAGTACTAGCTTTCTATCTCGCCTAGCGCGACCGGACTATTATACGAATAATATTAGTAAGGGTAGGAGGCCGACGTAGATAACAACCCGGATACGTAGTGCGTCGAATCCTTCGCCGAGCGTAGGAGTAGCGATAAGAAATAGATTATCGGTGCTATTAAGCTAGGCGTCGAGTAGCTGTTCTTTCTCGCTAGTAGTTCTACTAGCGGTAGTAAAGTACGGGCAATCAATTTCCCTCGCTAGCTACTCGGCGTAGTCGAGACTATATACGAATACTAGGACGCGATCGCTAGGTACGAATATACTCGCCCTAGGTTGCTTCCTAATAAGTCGTACGGCTATAAGTAGTAACTATGCCTACTAGTATAAGGAAATACGATATGTAATATTAGCGCGATTAGTACTCCGCCGTACTATTATAGGCTAGGCGATAACGTTACGCTATAGGAATTTAGGTTCTATTAATAGTAGCAGAGTAGCGGTTAGGTAGACGACCTAGGCACTAATCGACCCGAGATAGCTAAATTAGCGAAAGATAGAGCGGTACGGCAACGCGGTTACGGTTAAATAGCACTCGTCGACGAAGATACGATCGAGCTAGTTCTAGACCCCGAGACGCCGTATATATATAATAAATTAGGTAGAGTAGGCGGCCTTAGCGCTAACTAGGACAAGGGAAGCGGGGCGCTCTATTCCTAGTTACTATACTACGTAGGACACTTTAGCGGCTTTAAGTCGGGTAAGTATATTAACTCGTAGAGCAACTAGAGGAAGGATAAGTACGGTAGTCTACGTACCTTTTATATAGTAAGGAACTATAAAGAGGAGACTCTTGCCGGCGCTAGTGCCGAGGACGACGAGTAGTCGGGCCTCGAGGGAGAGGATCTATCGTATAGCGGTCGCTTAACCCTCGCTCTTCTACTATAGCCGCGGGTTTTATATAATTTCGCGCGCGTACTATAGGGCTTTATCGAGGGTAAAGACGGGAGCGAGACTACTATTCTCGAGTACTAAGAGGTTGCTAATAGAGCTACCTAGCGACGGCTAGGTCCCCTAGTAGCGAGCAATAGCGGTAGGAAGCTAGAGGAAGTTCGACTAGATACGAGACGCGCGGTACCCGCCTTAGATTAAGCTATCTTATAAGTTAGACGACGCGGCGAATAGATTAGCGTTAGTATATAAAATGTTAGCGGTATAGAGACTATAGTTGCGCTACCTAGCTATAGCTGCCTCTATATCGTCGACCTCGTCGTCTTCGTCGTCTACGTCCGATTAATCGAAGCCTACGAACTTACTAAAGAATTTCTTAACGATAGCGACGGAGAAGTAACGCTACTCGCTAATACCGAAGGCGGGCAGGCTAGCGGCTACGGTCTATCGACGAAGGTATCGGGTTATAGTATTGTCCGACTAGACGAGGTTGTCCTTAGACTAGAGGAAAGGACTAAGCACCTACCCGGGGTTAGATTAATACTAGTAGAGCTCGCGAAATAGTTAAATATATATAAGGTAATCGACAAGTAGGCGGCCGAGCTTAAATAGGAAGCGGACGTTTTGTTTATTGTTTAGCTTCTAGCGGAGCTTAGTATAGGTTAGGTAAATTATAACGCATCTATCTCGGATAGTAATAGAGCGGACCGACTAAGTATTACGCTATATCGCCGAGAAGAATTCGGGTTCGCGGGCGGGCTAACCGCTACTAATAAATATAAGGACGCTAAGTAGCTAAAGGAACTCTTAGACGCAATACTTATACGCGCCGACTACCGAGCTAAGGCGGAGTGTATCTAAACCGGCCTCTAAGTATAAATATAATAGAGCCGGATTACTAGCGATAGCGTTAATAACGAACGTCCGAGCTAGGTTAACGATAGTAGTATTGCGCTTGTCCTAGAGGAAGCTAAAGTAGACGGTAGTTTCTTCGGGGCGGTTATAAAGGTCGGTAAGGGGGATAGAGTTATACGGGAGTCCGAAAAGGAGGTCGCGCCGTAGGATCTTATACGCCTATCGATAGCAATACTCGAGTAGGGTAGTTAGGTCTATAACTCGTAGTACGACGTCCCTAAATTAAACGGATTTACCGTCGGCGGCCTAGATAGCCTAATTAGTCGACATATAGTTGCTAGTAAAGGCGAAGAGGGTACTGCGCTAGCGGACAATTTCTCGGATAGTAGTCTCTCGCGTAAAGAGTAACTCTATCTTATACTTAATAGCCTCTAAAACTTCGTCGTCGCGGTCGAAGCCCTAGTTATAACGCTAGGAGTAGTTAAATACGAGGAGTTGCCCTATTTAAACAATAGCGGAGAGATAGTAATTAAAGTCGTTCGGCTCCCGCTATACGCCCGAATACGGTTATACCGTATAAAGGGCGAAGTAGCTAAGGAGTAGGGAGCAGAACCGACGACTACTAATTAGGTACTAGAATAGGGAGAGTAATAACTAGGAAATAAGAGGATATAGTTCTAGTTCTTCCGTCTCGGTAATACCGCTTCGGACGCGGTCGCTAAGTTTATTCTAGAGTTCGCGCTGTTCGTCGGTCGGCGTTACTTAGGCGGGGCTATAGTCGACTTTTTCGTCGACTTTATCGCTTACTTAACTAGCGACTTCGGCATCGACGTCGTCGTTAAGTTTATCGGTAGGCGACATTATAGAAGGGAAAAATAGAACTTTAGGGGAGATATAACGAATAAAATATACTAGCGCGTATAGTATAGCGTCGGCGTATTTAAGTTCGCTCGAGCGGGTCTTATAGCGCCGAAAGCGAAAATGTTTATAATAGTCGGACTTCTATATTATATTATAAAAGTTAGCGAGGGCTTACTTGCGGGAATTAGTAAGGTTAAAATAGGGGCTACTTTCGCTATAATGCCTTATCGTATAAGAGAACGCTCGGCGAGCGATAGCGATAACTTCTACGATATAGGGCTTATTATCTTCTTTAGGGAGGCGGATAGCGGCCTATATTTCGTCTTTATAGAGTAAAACGACGTAAAGGTCGATAAAGAGTTGCTAAATCTAGGGGGGGAGGGCAGATACGTAGGCTAAGCTATCGTAAACGACATTTCGATCCTCGTCTAGTTTCTCCTAGATATCGGCCTAGGCTTTAATTAGGGCAGACGCAAACTAGTCGTTATATAATAAGGAGGGAATAGGCACTATATAAGCGCGACGACAGACCTAGAATAGGCGATTCTATCCGGGTTTATACCTAGCTTTAGGGTAGAAGAATTGCTATACGTAGACATTACTCTCCTATAGGCGATTAGGTGTCTCTTATAGGCGGGCTTTTCTACTACCGCCCCGAGTCTAGGTATTAGTCTACTTATGTCGCGTTTTATAATGCTCTTATATCGAGGTACGCGAGTAAAAGACAGCCGTATATTGTTCGCCCTATTCGTCGATAGTAGTATATCGGAAACAATCGAAGTAGAGCGGGAACTCCGGGGCTTAATTATCGGTTAGCTAGGGCCAAATTACCTAGTCGGGTATTATAGTAACATCGGGGAACGGCTTGAATTCTTCGATAAGAAGGCGACGGATAGTAATAGGAATAGTATGTCGGTATTAGCGGCTAAGGTAAGCGTAAAAATAGTAAGGGGGTACGGCGTATCGGCAAGTTACGCACTTAATAATGCGATATTAAGGAAGATAATAGAAGTAATCCTCGAAACGGTGTCTTTCCGGCATATAGGTCCCTAGGTGTTAGGAGTAGTTCTTATAACCCTAATAATCTCGATCGTAATAATATATCAATCGCGAGAGCGTATTAACGGACGTATATCTATCGCCTCCTTTATAGACTAAAGTAGTTAAGGCGCGGATTGTCCAACCTAAACCTTAATAGCATCTCTGTATAGGCCGTATCTACTATAAATAGTATATAGGAAGATAATAAGGCGAAGGTCGTATAGAATATAACTTAGTATAGCGTAGGTGTAAACTAGTTAGAAATCCGGGTAGGCGGTTAGAATAGATAGCATATAGCTACGAGCCATTCCGCCTCGGGATAGTAGGGAGCTATATACGTATAGGTTACGGGCTTCTAAGCGAGGCGGTCGTAAGATTAAGTAAAAGGTGCAAGATGCAGACTACTTTGCTAGCTAGAAAACGGGTAGATCTTTCGCTATATAGCAAACTAGTTAGCATTTATATATATTAGGTATAGGGACGGTACGTAGTAGGAACGGAGTAATTGAAGTTTATATATACGGTAGCCGGCCTAACGCAGCGAGACGCTCTCTAATATTCGGTAGCAAAGTATAGGTAAAGTCTATCTACTATTTGCGGCAGTAGGTATAGTAGGCTTCTATCCCTTCTCTACGGCTAAGCCGGCGACATTGTAAACGGAGCTCTAATCTATCGCATATATTAAGAAAATTAGAAGCCGTATCTCCGTCTACGTTAAGAGAATTGTCCTAGGTACCTTTCCCTCCTTCGTCGTCTAATGCCGGCATATTGGGTTCTACGCTATCGTCTTCTAGCTATAAATCTAGTACTAGTGTATTACTACCCGCTTTAACCCTAGGTTTCCTTAGATGTTTTTTGCGTAAGGCGCGTAATAGGTGTTTTTTCGGCGCTAGTAAATTGCGCCCCGTCTTAAAGCCTTAGAGAACGATATAGTCTTTAGGAATGTTAGGTAGGTAGGCCTGCATCGTACGTTCCTTGCTAGGTTTCGGTTTATAAGCGTCTCTTATAGCGGTAATGTTACTACCGGTAATAAAATCGTAAAGAGCGCTCTTCCTCTTATTGACGCGACTATTCTAGGCTTCCGCGAGCCTCTTCCGTTTACCTTGTGTCTAGAAGCGATAGGCTTCTTCGAGACTAAGTCCAATCCGAGTAGTAGCTATAATGTCGGCGAGAATGCGTTTAGGTACTAAAAGTAGAGCGCTAAACGGAAGCCGGACAAGCTCCGAGGCTTAAGTAAACTAATCTTCGCCCTAGGCGGCTTCGATAATATAGTTGCTTACTCGGCGGGAGGCGTCTATAGATGTTCCGAGGACGACGGCGCAATAGATTAGGCCGTACTAGTCGAGGCTTCGAACGAAGGCTTAGGATATACGGAGTAAAGGATTAGTACTAGTCTCCTAGATCTTGTACTATAGAGCGTACCGCTAGAGTATAGTCGCCCTAACCGAGTTACTCTTAATAGAATTACCGATCTGTTCGAATATACGCCTAAGTGTGTCTGCCTTCGTAGTTCTAGGTTCGTTAGGTCCGCGTAGGACTTTAAGAGCTATTACGTTCTCGTCGGTTAGTTTCTATACTACGAGGAAATCTTTACACTACGCGGGGGTAATAAGATTAAGTCGGGTCGAGACATCTCTATTAGACGCGCGTTGTGCTTATAAAGAAGAAACCTATACTTGTATACAATAAAGGGGCTAGTAATCTGCTATAACAGTAAGGTAATAGTATAAAGTAACAAGCTGCTAATAAAAAGAATAGATTATCTAGTAGCTATGTTTACGCTAGGATAGATTAGCGAGACTTAGGACGCGAAGGTAGATTGTCTAAACTTTACGTAGGAGCGACGTAAAGGGAGTCGTATATAAACAATACGTAGGCATATAACCGACTCTTAGGGGCAACGAGAAGAAACGGCTACGGGCGAATTCTGCGGCCGTAGGCGAGGTCTACTAATAGAAAGCAAACGTTTTAGTGCAAACATTCTAATGTCCCTGTTTAGTGTTTAGAGGACGCACGGCCGCGCCTGCGCTATGTGCTCGAACATTGTAATACTAGAATGTTTAGCTCTAGGATCTAGGGAAAACTTACTATCGTAGACCTTAATCTAGCGGATAGTCTCTTTCGCTATTTCGTAGATCGTTACGAGGACCTAAATAGTCTTACCGAGGCTAACGTCGTCGCCTATAATAGCGAACCGAGCGAAAGAGAGTATTATACGCTTAAGGTACGTAGTACTAGATACCTACTAAGGCTATAAGCTTAGCCCGTAGTATATAGCCTTAAATCCTAACTTAGTAAAGCCGTCTAGTACGCTTAACGTTTCGGGTATAACGCCGAGCGTAGCGTAGGCGTCCTCGAACGTAAGTGCCTTAGCGCTCTTCTAGTTTATAGCGGAGTTAATAAGCGCAAATATCTTACTATCGATAACTAGGGTACTATCGGTATTATAGGCGCTAGTACGCTTATTATTAGTATCTTCGGCGTACCGCTATTAAAAGGCTTATACGTCGCTTACGTTAACCTTAGGTATTACGGTATTAAACCCTAGGCGCTCGATCTTAGTAGGATCGCTAAATAGCTATAGATATAGACGTACGCTACCGGTAGTGTTAATAATATTGTTAATATAGGTAATGCGCGCCTCGTTATTAGTAAAGTTATCTAGGCGTAGGCTAGTCCCTAGATTTATATTACCGCGCTTAGATAAAATGTCGAAGGTCTTAAGCGTAGTATTCGGGTCGGTATTAGCTTATATACGCCGTATTTCCGTAGTAGTAGATCTATCGTAGAGACCCTTCTTAGCGAGGTCTAGCAACTACTCTATAATATTACCTATATACTCGTCCTACTCCTTAGTATTTACTCGGCTAGCTTTTGGGTTAATATAGACTAGGGTAGTAGTAGTAGCGACGCGGGAGATCTTTATCGGCTCGAGTAATAGGTTAACCGCGTTATTATTATTGTTCTTATTCTTTATCTTATTATATAGGTATAAGAGTAGTAGTCCTCGATAGAGGTCTTCTCCGCAAATATCTAGCTCTAGGACTAGGTAGACTAGCTAGAGAGTAGGTCTATAAAGCGTAGTAGGAGTACCTACGAAGAACGTAGGAATATACGCTAGATCTAGCCGATTGATTATAGGATCGAGGGAGTCTAGAATAACCTTTATCTTCTATACGGCGCGGATATAGACAAAGGCTATACGCTTTAGGTTGCCCTTAACGGTATCGGGATAGCGCGGGCTAGAAAGGGCGCGATCTACGACGTCGTTGTCCTCCGCGATTATACTCTTAATCTTAATCTAGCCTTTAGTAAAGCTAGAGATAGTCTTAAGGATCTTATTCGGCGTAAGCTAGAGTTAGTAGCTCTACTAGTTACTGTTATCTTTCTCGTCGATATCTATCTTATCGACGTCTTTATTAGGGTCTTACTCTACTATATCGTCTAAACCTTAGGCGTCTTCGCTATCGCTAATATATTCTAATAAAACGGGCTGTTTGCCCTTACGCTTAGTCGGTCTAGCCTTACGGCGAATGCCCGCTAGGGGTCTAGCGTACTTAGCCGACGCGCTCTCGTATTTACTAAATGTTCGCTATAATAACTTAGTACTATTCTAAAGAAGAGAATTAAGAATATAGAAACTTTAGGCGTATACCTAAATTATAAACCTTCGAAGAAACTTTAGGTACGTACCTATTTAATACGTAGAATAGGTGTATACCTAAAGTTTTATCTTTAGAGTTAACTTAAGGCGTATACCTAAATCGTAGTGTTTTAAGGAAACTTTAGGTACGTACCTATTTAACGCGCAGAATAGGTATACACCTAAAGTTTTATCTTTTAAGTAGAATCGATGTAACGGTAAAGGAAAAAAAGAATAAAAAAAGGGGGTATACTTAGGCCTATTATACTTACGACGCGATATAAGTAGAAATACTTAAACGCTAGCTCGAGCTTCGTTATTATACGTACGAACTAGTCGCCGACTAGGATCTCTATAGCTCCTACGGTAGTCTCGTTCTTAATAGATCTAGAGGAGTAGGCGGCTATATAGATACCTTAACTATAGGATAGGGCCGTTACCGCGCCGCGGGTCTTGTCTATAATAGCCTTAAAGCTATTAACGCGACCTTCCTTAAACCTCTACTCGGCTAGGTTAAGCTTATCTTAGTCTATCTCTATACCGATAGTCTTGTCCTACTTAGCTTTAGTTAACTTCTTAGGCGTATTAGCGGTCTTAGCCTTCTTTAATAGCGATTCTTTCGGGGAAGGATCGCCGAGGCTAAGTAGTAGGGTATACTACTTCTTAGTAGTAGACGTCGGGGTTTAGGGCGGATCGCTTAGCGGACTAGTACCTAATTTGCGCTTACGCGCGCTAGGGATAAGTAGGGAACTTATAGCTATAGTTTTTTCGCGATTATAGTAATATATTTCTTTCGAAAATAGTTTAACTATTAGTGTTTTTAAAGAAACTTTAGGTATATACCTATTCTAGTACTAGTAATAGTAAGTACTACGGAAGGTTAATGTTAATATTTAAGTTAAGAAAAGGGAGTAGGTTTATAAAAGAAGAAAAGTTGTATTACGTACGGACTACGTATTTGCCGCTAGCGGTATATCCCGCGTCTAATAGCGATATTTGCTTTAAACGCTTACCCGTACTAGTATTAGGTAATAGCCTATAAGGTTATATAAGGTTATATAAGGTATAACGTAAGGAAATTTTAGGTGCGTACCTAAAGTTCTATTAAACGCTTATTATTGCTACTTACTATAACAACCTTATACTACTATCTAATTAAGGCGAGGATATTATTCTCCGAACTATCGATCGAGCTAAAGGATTAAATCCTACGCTACCTAGTAAACGTTAGGCATAGAGACTATAAAGTCTAAGTTGCTTATAACTATAGTATAGATAGGGAGTAGTAGATACAATATAAGCGCTAGCCGGCGGGATTCGGTATCGATAGTTAGACTCGAACTATCGCGTAGGATTAGATATATACGGCGGTCCTAGTCGCTCTCTATATTAACGGTAGTCCCGAATTGCGACCCTTATTATATATACCTATACTTACTAACTACGGCGACGAAGCGGTTCGGATAGCAATAGCGAGTATACGGCCTAGTCTCCGGTTTAGCGAGGTCGTAATTAAGACGAAGTCGGATCCTCCTTTACCTATTAAGAAGCGCAAACGCTACTTCTCGTTATTGCCGGTATAGAGTTTAACGATATATATCCGTATACTCTCGATTATATAGCGTAGTTGCTTACTACCTTATTATCCTTAGCGGCTAGCGCCGACGCCCGAGAATATACTATAGGAGACGTCTTATAAGGTATTAATTAATACGAGTAGCTATAATAATAGTAGGCCTAGCACGATAGTACAATTATTAGCCGCATTTAGACCGCTATATAGTCTCGGGAATAACCTTTACCTATACGATAGAGAACGTAGTTAAAGGAGGCTCGACGAATATATTAACTTAAGCTTAGAGAGTATACTAAGGTAGTAGTCGCGATCTATATATAACTAATTGCTATTCGTTAAGTACCTAGTAGACAACCTCTACTTAAGTTATTATAATGCATTCTTCGGGTATCGTAGCTCGGCGTTAGTACCTCTACGACTCTACGACGTCGCCCTCGTATATTTCCGGTTTATATAGACCTTACGTTCTAGACTCTAGGATATACGAGATAAGGATCGGCGGTAGTTAAAAGACATATAGCAAAGTGCGGATAGATTAGCGGTATATGCTAGATTTTGCTTAATATCGGTCGCACTTATATATAGCGGTTTTATATATAATGTTCTAGTTTCTCGCGCGGCGTAGCTACGGTCGCCGGATTATAGGAAGTACTAGTGTTTATATTAGATTGTTACCGATCTAAGTAATAAGAATAAAGGTATATTTAGCCTTAAGCGTTATACTCGGTATAGACTCGATAAGAAAACTTAGCTATCGATATAGTATCGCTTCTTAGTTTATTACTATCTACCGGACTTTAACGTTACGATAGCGGATATTAAGGCGCTTCGCTATAACCTTAAACTACTATATAGCGAGATAGAGTATAAGATCGGAATCGGGGCATTTAACCTCGAAGGTAACGTTAAAGTCTTAGGAACGATTATATATTAGTAGCGCTATAGCATCGCCTACCTAGCGAACGATATAGTAGATATAACTCTAATCGAACTTCTAGAGGGGGAGGAGGCGTACGATAACGATATTACGCTCGTCGTACTATAGCGACTAAGTATAGCGAAGGAACGCGAGCTACTAGTAATAGAAGAGGGTACGGCTACTCTACGTAAAGTATCGATAGAGGAAGAGAACCCGACGCTACTTAAAGGTAATGTTCTTAGATTAGGTATATAATACTACGATTATAGAAATAGTCTCTATAACATTAAATTATATAAATAATTATATAAGCATATAAATAAGTAATAACGTCTTTATTCAATCAATTATAGTCCTTCTAGCTTATATAACTACGTAATAATTTCGTTACTTAAGTAGTTAACTATATAAAGAATTTAGAACCTATTAAATAAAGTTAGTCTACCTTATTATCGTCCTCGATAACCCTATAGTATATATAAGGGTTAAGAGCTATAGTAATCTATATATTAAGTAGATAGTATAATAGAATATCTAGCGGTGTTCTATAGCTCCGAGTGAATATAGATCGCTATATATAGTAGTAGAGAACGCCTCTTCTAAGATGCTAATTTCCGACTTTATAGGTCGAGATTTCTACCTATACTACGAGGCTCTATCTCTAATAGTATAGTATAGCTTCCGAATAAAGAGAGGTTAGTACTATATAGCAATTTTGTTATTCTAAGCATATAGAACAATAATAGTGTAATAGAATCCTACTATTCTCGACGCTAGTCTAGTAAAGTCGACAAAGTAATAAACCTAGATTATACGCTATTATATATAACAGGCTATCTGTTTATTTAGTACTACGCTAGTCGCTCGCTATTTAATCTTATTTAAGCGCTATCTACTCAGTTAACCGGCCTACATCTACTTATTTAACTATACGATTAAATGTTATAGAGACTATATGTAAATAAAGGAACTTTAGGTATATACCTATTCTACGTATTAAATAGGTACGTACCTAAAGTTTCTTTATTTATATATACTTATTGTATAACTACGGTTTTAGGCGTACGCCCGAAGTTTTTGCTATTATCGGCGCTATCTAGTAGCCGTATTAAGCGGTAGCTATACCTAGTATTCGGCTAGCCTTACCTTACTATTTTGCGACAGAATCTACTCGTCGTTATCGTCGTCGTCGGCAGACGTAGAGTTACTGTTATCTAGCCCTCTTAGTCGCTAAATCTGTCGCATCGCTATAAAGTAGTTAATAAGATCTTCGCTAATCCTCTACTATCCTTAATTACGGAGCAGATTAGGAGTATAGCGGTATATTATATAAAGTTAGTTCTTCTTATTTACGGTACTAACGAGCGACTAATACTATAGGATAGTGCTATTCTAGATAAGGTTACTCGCGCTAACTAGGACGGCGGCTACCTACTTTACCTAGTATTAACTAGTAGTACCGGGTATTTTCTTCTATCGAACGGCTTAATAGATTTTGCTTTTATCGTATACTAGGAGGATACGTATCTAATTTATTATATAACGCCCTATACTGCGCTTAAACTATTACGTAATGTTTAGGTAATCCCGACTAAGTAAGGCGAGTATATCGAAATAGTACCTCGCCTACCTACGCTATAGTCGGCGTTCCTAGCTATTACGGCGAAAACCGTCGTCCTAGTTAAAGAGTAGCTAAAGGCGGGTTTGCTAGATAGCGGTAAATAAGGTAAAGCCGCCTTCTATAGCGTTACTACTACCGCCCCGGGCGACGATAATATTAGGTCTCCCGCCCGTTATCCGATATACGAGGTCGTACGAAAAGCTATAGAGACCGGCTCTCTTTTTATCGGTAACTTCCTCTAAGAAGAAGCAGCGTAACTATACCTAATCCCCTAGACGTTTATCGGGCTTTAAGAGTATACGAAGTATATAGCTAGTATAGCGGTATCTATATACCTAGCTTAATCGCTAAAGCGCCTGTTTAACGATACCTACGTACTAATCCGAGTTGTTATCCTCTTCCGAATCGTTATCCTTACGCTCCCTATACGCTACTCGATACGTTTAGTAGGTAGTAACGAGTTAGTCGATCGTCTCTTTTACGTAGCTATAGAAAGCTTACTCTAGCCTTCCCGAACCGGTAGCTTAGAGCTAGCTACGGAGGAAGTCGGTAGTATAGGCGGTCTACTAGAGCGCGGCAGTATAGAAGCGTAGTTAAACCTAGTTAAAGAGATCGGCTAGGAGCTAGGCGGCGTACGTAGTACGGAGGCTTGCTATAATATTTAAACCCTAACGACTTCCTTTCTACTCTCTATCGCCCGTACCTAACCGGTCGTAACGATTACGAGAGAGTCTATACTTTATACTAAAGGAACTACTATTATAGGTCGTAGTTAGTAAGTCGAATAGTATATTAAGTATTGCCGACGTAGAGGCTTCCTTAACAGCGTAGGTTATACGATCGAGTTAGGCGGTATTTACGCCTACGTTAACGGACCTTTACGAAAGGACTATATATATTGCAAAGAGCTAGCGGTTTAACTATAAACGTATAAAGTCGACGACGTGCTTACTCTCGAGTACGAAGAAAGGCTAGTAAGTACAACGCCTATCTACTCTCTCGGTTAGGCTTAGGCGAGTTATAGGTAGATTAGGCTAATAGAGCAGGTCCTAGTAAGTACGAACCTCTCCTCGTACGCTAAAGGGAACGGTACTCGAGGCGTAGCTATCTAGCGTATTATACGCCTATATAATTTCCGCTTTAAAGGCGTCTAAGATACGAGCTCGGCGAAATATAGTATCTCGGGTAATAAGGGAAGTAACGGCGGCTACCTAGTCGATAGTAGACTAGGAGAATATAAGAAGCGGTAGTATTAACTAACTAAAAATAGGTTCTACTATTCGGTTAATAGACGCGAAGAGATCCTTCGATATATTATATCCTTAGAAGAAGCCGATACTACTAAGCCGCTCTACGGACTTACGGAGTAGTTTACCTCGGATACTATAAGCCTCTTATATACCGAACTACTAGTATACTTAAGGATACTCGATATTAAGGCCGCTAGTCTTCGCAATACTATAGGCTATCCGGTAAAGGGCGATAAGCGGAGATACTACTACGTCTTCGACTACTAGTCTAGTAGGGATATCTTTCTACGCGAGGTCGAACTAAGCGCGGTCTATATTACGATATATAGGGTTAAACTAGCGCTCGAGGGACTAATCGAGGAGTTCTTTAAGCTCTAGGGGAGTCTATACCTCTAGACGGATTTTAGTCCTATACTATATAATAACTAGTTCTATACGCCGCTAATATATATCTAAGTCTCGATATAACCGACGTTCGATACCCTACTATAAACAATATAGTCGTAGTATAGCTATATCGACTATAGGGTCTTAATTTGCCGGTAGCGGATCTATAATATCGTAAGAGATTTTACTAACGTTACGATTATTGCCTTCTACGCCTTGTTTCTATCGAGCGTATACGCGATTATATACTTACTAGAAGGATAGGGGATAATATACGAGTACTCGAGAAGGATAAGTATCGCGAAGCGTAGGAATAAGGATAGTATTAATAAAGTAAGCCTATTTACGCTTGTTTATATAATAGCGACGTTGCCGGTCGATCTTCCGATTTCGATTCGCTTTAAAGAGTAGAAGGTTAGGGAAGAAGAGGTACGTATTAAATCTAGAAGCATCGAGTCTAGTCGCGATCCGTATATACTTATAGCGTTCGGATCGTATCGGAGAGCGGCCTACTAGTATATACTACTCGTAAGTAATAGTCTTTATAAAGCGAGGCGTATAGAACAACCGAATACCGGCTCTATAGGTCGTAAGTAAGGTTATAGGGAGGAGAAGTACGTTAATATCCTAGTATCGAGTAATATAAAATAGCTAATTAGTAGATATAAGGCACGACTTCTCGAGTAATAGGACCGTAGAAGGTATCCCGTTAACCTACCCGGCGAGGAGTTTACGCTAGTCGACGCCTCGGAGCTACTTATATATATACGTCGGGAGCTTACTATACTCTACGACGTACGTAAGTATATCTAGGAGCTAGTAAAGTTAACTTTAGGCGAAGGTAGCGGTAGTGCCCTTACTAACAAATTCTACGAGTATAACTTTAGGTAGTATCGGCTCCTCTTCTTCCGCGTCCGTATCCTAGTCTTAGGAATACTTATAAGAGTAACTATCTACGGCGAGCGCTTAGTAAAGTACTATCCGACTATAAGGGGTCGATATAATAGGTAGGTTATCTAGTTCCTCGTCGGAATTAACCCTAGCGTCGCTACTTAAAGAACTACTTAAATCCGATTAGATTAAACTACTAGTTACCGAAGGTACTCGCGAGCTTTCGAGCGTAACGTCGCTATTATCGTCTCGACTCTACCGACCTCGCGGTAGCGTAGGTCGTAGCGGTAGTAGGGGTTCTAGTAAGGTAGGGTACGGGTTACGCCCTCTAGGATTTAGCTAGATACGTAGTAGGAGCCCGCGTTATAGCTACGATAGGTAAGCTCTAGGACGAGGCCTTTATAAGCTCTCTCTTAAATTAGACCTAGTAATACTATCTCTTAATCTAGATAGGCTTCGCCTTAAGCTAGGGCTAGGAATACTATCTCTAGAATTAGACTTAGATATACTCGTACTTGCGATCGGTCGACTACGCCGTACCGAGGCTAGTAGTTAATTCGTCCCGTCTCTTAAAGTAGGTAACGAGGGGCTCTCTAGAATAGGAGGGAAGGAGAGACTTCTTCGAGAAGTCGGCGAAGTAGGTTAAGTAGCGGACTTCGAAGCTAGTAATAGGGGAGAATAAGCTACGCTTACTTAGGAGTCTAGCTTAGGCGGCGTCGTAGGTAACGAGGGGCTCTCTAGAATAAGAGGGAAGGAGAGACTTCTTCGAGGAGTCGGCGAAGTAGGTTAAGTAGCGGACTTCGAAGCTAGTAATAGGGAAGAATAAGCTACGCTTCCTTAGGAGTTAGGCTTAGGCGGCGTCGCTAGTATAGAAGCTAGCTAGGAAGGCGTCGCTAGTATAGAAGCTAGCGCGGAAGGTATCGCTAGTATAGAAGCTAGCTAGGGAGGTATCGCTAGTATAGAAGCTAGCGCGGGAGGTATCGCTAGTATAGAAGCTAGCGCGGGAGGTATCGCTAGTATAGAAGCTAGCGCGGGAGGTATCGCTAGTATAGAAGCTAGCGCGGGAGATATCGCTAGTATAGAAGCTAGCGCGGGAGGTATCGCTAGTATAGAAGCTAGCGCGGGAGGTATCGCTAGTATAGAAGCTAGCGCGGGAGGTATCGCTAGTATTGAAGCTAGCGCTAGTAGGGATTATACTATAGCGGACGAAGGGGGTCTAGTAGCTATCGGAGCGGGGCGGTAAACTATTCTATATAGGGTAAGAGGACCTATATACGAAGGGAGAGTATTAGATAGGTATACTAGTTAAGTACTATCTATTTTAGGGAGAAGGGGACGTAGAGGAGCCCGCCGAATAGCTAACCGAGGCTAGTCGTAGGTAGGGATAGCTTATACGATCGATTATTAAACGATAGACGTAGAAGTACTATCCCTTAGAGCAGAGCTAGCGGCGTTAGCTCTAGTAAATTAATCGACTACTGCGATAACATCGTCGATCTCGAGCTAGTTAATATAGGTAGCGAGGAGCTATAGCCTATCTCTAGTATTTATACGCGGCGCTATCTATAAAGAGAGCGGTAGTAGTCGTAGTACTAGGAGAAGTAGCCGTCCCTAACTAGCCGAATAGTGCTAACTCTAGAGTGTTTAACTATCTACTACGCCTATTTAGCTATAAAGTAGAGGGTTAATATAGGGGATAGGTTAGGTAGCCGAGGAGGTAGACGATATAGCGGCTAGATATAGTAGCAGCGTAGACGAAGAAGATACTACGACTAGGTCTTACTCGGCTTGCTATACTTTCTTCTAGGCTCGTCGTAGAGCCGTACTCGCTAACTTCCTCGCGGTACGTTCGGCCTTCTTCTTCCGCTCTTCCTCTTTAGTACCGAGTAGCTTACGCTATCCTTTAGGCAGCATCGTATTAATTCCGTTAATAGCGGAGGGCAAAGCTTATATATAAGCCGCGCTAATAAGTATAGAATTCGAGAAGGTAGTAGTTCTATCTCGCGGAAACTACTAATACTAGAAAGGGCTACCCCTTTCTAGCGATACATTTTATATATAAGAGAGCAAGGAATAGTAGCGTAGTATATTTTACGTATAAAGTAGTACGTATAAGCAGGTTCGTATACTACCTACGGCCTTCCCGTAGACGTTACAAAACCTAAAGTCTAGCAATTAAAGGACACTATAAACAACTTAAAACTTTAGGTACGTACCTAAAACTAGGCGTTTTAGGTACGTACTAAAAGTTTTAAGTTGTTCCTCTATCGGACCGTAGGATAAGTAAACCTAAAGAGTATTACTAGTAGGTCTATTATTAAAGGTAAAAGTCCTTGCTAGGCGATAGGCGGAGTAATACGAGATATAGGGTAAGGTTCGTAGTAGCCTTCCGTAATAGCGAAGGAAGGCTATTTAATTAGATAGTTAGCTAGGTTCTAATAATGTTTAATTAATATCGGGCAGACAGGTTAGCTAGATTTCGGGAAAGGGTACCTCGTATACTTAATATAAGACTAAAAGTATAGCTAAGAAGATAGGTAAATCCCTACTTATAGAACCGGAGGGTAAGGGGTAGGGGAATGCGTACCCCGTATATTTCTTAACCGGAAGCGCTCCGTTACGTTCTAACGGAGCGAGGGCCGTATCGCTAGTTATAGCTAATTAGCTAGACGTAGGCGCGGTCGAGATACGACTTAGAATACGAACGCCTTCTTGCTTTAATGTTTCTTAAGCGCTTCGTCGTATCCTAGCGAAGCGGCTTACTAACTAGAAGCGCTTCGTCGTATCCTAACGAAGCGGCTTAACGATATCCTTGTCCTTACTACGACTACCGAGACGTATAAATTCTTCCTCGAATATAGCGATATAACGTAAAAACTAGTCGATAGCGTAGTTAGTCTAACAAGCGATAATTATTAGTAGATCTCCCTTATTCTAGTTCTCGAGTATTACTTTAATAGCTTATATAGAGACATAGGTCTTACTAGTACCGGGTAGGCCTTAAATAATAGCAAGACGCGCCGTTAGAATACGACGGAGCGCTTCTAGTTAGGAGGCGTCTAGAGTACTATTAGGCTTAGAAGGCTAGTACTTAACTATATTAACATTCTCGAAGCTCTCGTTAGAGTTATTAACTAGGATAGAGCTTAGATCTCGCTTCGGCTGTACTTTAAAATACTTAGGCGCCGAAATATAAGGCTATATACTAACGAGGTGCTCTAATAAGGGGAAACCCTCGCGTATTATACGCTAAAGGCTAAGCAAGGTATGCCGATTAGCTTCGAAAAGTCCGCTACGGTCCTCTACTATAAGATATTCTATAGTAGGATCTAGCTCTAACTCCTCGGGACGGGTAAAGGCGAGATTAAGCTTAGGTAGATTCTACTAAAGTCCCTCTAGTAGTCGAGCGGCAATAGTAGCGACAATAGCGCGAGATACGAACTTGTTATTTATTAGTATAAGAACGACTAAGCTACCGGCGATAAGGCGCTTTAACTGTTCCTATAGAACTTTCTTACTAGTACGGAGGAGACTAAAAGTAACGCGGACGGCGAAGCTACGTATAGACAAAGTCGCGCCGTAGATATAAACCTACTTAGGTTAGTATATAACGGGCGGCGCGTTAAAGGGATAAAGGCGAGACTAACCTTCGTATAGATGCCGACTTTGCTATTAAATACGTCCTTAGCGGTATATAGAGTATAGCGAGTTATTAAGACTACTTCGTAAAGGCCGCGGAGGGTATCTTCGCGGTTCCTATAGAACTTTCTTACTAGTACGGAGGAGACTAAAAGTAACGCGGACAGCGAAGCTATATATAGACAAAGTCGCGCCGTAGATATAAACCTACTTAGGTTAGTATATAACGGGCGGCGCGTTAAAGGGGTAAAGGCGAGACTTACCTTAGTATAGATGCCAACTTTGCTATTAAATACGTCCTTAGCGGCATATAGAGTGTAGCGAGTTATTAAGACTACTTCGCGAAGGCCGCGGAGGGCATCTTCGCGGTATAGCTCGTAGAGAGTGCTCTAAGAGAATAGTTCTATAAGGGAGGCGATAAATAGTAAATAGGGCTAGTCGACGTCGCGCGCGAGGGCGAGCGTTCCTATCGCTAGTTATAGCTAATTAGCCCGCGGCCCTTACCGTATCGCTAGTTATAGCTAATTAGCCCGACGCGGGCGTAGTCGAGATATAACTAAGAATGCGACCGCCTTCTTATTTAGCTCGTAATATACGTAGGCGGCCTACGAGTAGGCGCGAGAATATATTCTTTTATACCTTCGATATTATAATATCGAATAAATAGAGAATAGTTCTATAAGGGAGGCGATAAATAGTAAATAGGGCTCGTCGACGTCGCGCGCGAGGGCGAGCGTTCCTATCGCTAGTTATAGCTAATTAGCCCGCGGCCCTTGCCGTATCGCTAGTTATAGCTAATTAGCCCGACGCGGGCGTAGTCGAGATACGACTAAGAATGCGACCGCCTTCTTATTTAGCTCGCAATACATATAGGCGGCCTACGAGCAGGCGCGAGAATATATTCTTTTATGCCTTCGATATTATAATATCGAATAAATAGAGAATAGTTCTATAAGGGAGGCGATAAATAGTAAATAGGGCTCGTCGACGTCGCGCGCGAGGGCGAGCGTTCCTATCGCTAGTTATAGCTAATTAGCCCGCGGCCCTTACCGTATCGCTAGTTATAGCTAATTAGCCCGACGCCGGCGCCCTACTACACGCCCGCTATACGCCTAATCCTAACCCTAAAGTGCCCTATAGTGACTTTTTATACTAGCCCTAAGCCCGATTTTTACTAGTAGAATCTGTCCTAGAAAATTCTATAGTATTTTTATTCGAATATTAAAAATATGCTACGTACTTAAATAAATCGCTACTATTTTATACTACTTAGTAATCGAATTAAATATTCAAAACTAATAACCTACTACTACTATGCCTAACCCTAACCCTATCGTGCTAACTAAGCGGACTAGGGTATTTCCGAGGGACGGTCTCGACGAAATACGTCGATAGAGCCGTCTATAGAATCGTTTTATATAGCTTAGATAGTAAGTTTCTATAAAAGATAAGGGTATAATAGCCCTAATACTATACTATATTACCCTAATTAAATCGAACCCTAACCCTATACTAGCTATTTAGCGGCTAAAATATCGTAGATAGTTAGTAGAAATTTACTACGATTTATTTACTTACTTAGATATTTTATTCTAGTTGCCTTGAATTTTTAGCTAATTTTTATTAGTACTTAGGACTAAAAATATTAGTACTACTATTTTATACTACTTATTCGATAGCTAGACCGTTAGAATAAATCTATAGTACTCGATATAATTTATTTACCTACTTAGAGATTTAATGAAAATTCCTTTAAATTTCTACCTAATTTTTATAAGACCCTACACTTAGAACCCTTATTATTCCTAGCAGAATACTTCTAAGTCGTAGTTCTAGGCCTAATATATCGAGTATAATACGTAGAAGTCGGCCTAGTATTTTTATTAATTTATTAAAAATACTTCTAGGCAAGTATAACGCTTAGTAGCCCGAGTGTAACGCTTAGCTACCCTATATATTAGTAGGACCCTTATACCCCTTATTACGACTAGTATACTACTTCTAAGTCGCAGTTCTACGCCTAATATATCGAGTATAATATATAGAAACCGTCCTAGTATTTTTATTAATTTATTAAAAATACTTATAGGTAAGTGTAACGCTTAGCAGCCCTAGTGTAACGCTTGGCAGCCCTAGTATAACGCTTAGCAACCCTAGTATAACGCTTGGCAGCCCTAGCCCGAGAAACCCTAAAACAAATAATAGCGACGGCGACGTAGCAAGGCCCTATTAAATACTAGACTATTCTAGCCGTCGTTTAGGACCTATAACCCTTCTAGAACTATACTAATTACTTAAATTCAGTGACTTTTTATACTAGCCCTAAGCCCGATTTTTACTAGTAGATTACTTATAACCCTTATTAGGACTAGTATACTACTTATAAGTCGTAGTTCTAGGCCTAATATATCGAGTATAATACGTAGAAGTCGGCCTAGTATTTTTATTAATTTATTAAATATACTTCTAGGCAAGTGTAACACTTAGTAGCCTAAGTGTAACGCTTAGCTACCCTATATAGTAGTAGGACCCCCCTACCCCCTATTACTACTAGTATACTACTTTCAAGTCGTAGTTCTAGGCCTAATATATCGAGTATAATACGTAGAAATCGTCCTAGTATTTTTATTAATTTATTAAAAATACTTATAGGCAAGTATAACGCTTAGTAGCCCTAGTCCGAGAAACCCGAAAACAAATAATAGCGACGACGACCTAGCGAGGCCCTATTAAGAACTAGACTATTCTAGCCGTCGTTTAGGACCTATAACCCTACTAGAACTATACTGATTACTTAAATTTAGTAACGTTTTATACTAGCCTTAAGCCCGATTTTTACTAGTAGAGTAAGTTTCTATAAAAGATCAGGGTATAATAGCCCTAATACTACACTATATTACCCTAATTAAATCGAACCCTAACCCTATACTAGCTATTTAGCCGCTAAAATATCGTAGACAGTTAGTAGAAATTTGCTACGATTTATTTACTTACTTAGATATTTTATTCTAGTTGCCTTGAATTTTTAGCTAATTTTTATTATTACTTAGGACTAAAAATATAATTACTACTATTTTATACTACTTATTCGATAGCTAGACCGTTAGAATAAATCTATAGTACTCGATATAATTTATTTACCTACCTAGAGATTTAATGAAAATTCCTTTGAATTTCTACCTAATTTTTATAAGACCCTACACTTAGAACCCTTATTATTACTAGTAGAATACTTCTAAGTCGTAGTTCTAGGCCTAATATATCGAGTATAATACGTAGAAGTCGGCCTAGTATTTTTATTAATTTATTAAAAATACTTCTAGGCAAGTGTAACGCTTGGCAGCCCGAGTGTAACGCTTAGCTACCCTATATAGTAGTAGGACCCCCCTAACCCCTATTACTACTAGTATACTACTTCTAAGTCGTAGTTCTAGGCCTATTATATCGAGTATAATACGTAGAAACCGCCCTAGTATTTTTATTAATTTATTAAAAATACTTCTAGGCAAGTGTAACGCTTAGCAGCCCTAGTGTAACGCTTAGCAGCCCTAGTGTAACGCTTAGCAGCCCTAGTGTAACGCTTGGCAACCCTAGTGTAACGCTTAGCAACCCTAGTATAACGCTTAGCAGCCCTAGCCCGAGAAAGCCTAAAATAAATAATAGCGACAGCGACGTAGCGAGGCCCTATTAAATACTAGACTATTCTAGCCGTCGTTTAGGACCTATAACCCTTCTAGAACTATACTAATTACTTAAGTTTAGTGACTTTTTATACTAGCCCTAAGCCCGATTTTTACTAGTAGAATAGCAATACTCGAGTAGGGTAGTTAGGTCTATAACTCGTAGTACGACGTCCCTAAATTAAACGGATTTACCGTCGGCAGTCTAGATAGCCTAACTAGTCGATATACAGTTGCTAGTAAAGGCGAAGAGGGTACTACGCTAGCGGACAATTTCTCGGATAGCGGTCTCTCGCGTAAAGAGTAACTCTATCTTATACTTAATAGTTTCTAAAACTTCGTCGTCGCGGTCGAAGCCCTAGTTATAATACTAGGAGTAGTTAAATACGAGGAGTTGCCCTATCTAAATAATAGCGAAGAGATAGTAATTAAAGTCGTTCGGTTCCCGCTATACGCTCGAATATAGTTATACCATATAAAGGGCGAGGTAGCTAAGGAGTAGGGAGTAGAACCGACGACTACTAATTAGATACTAGAATAGGAAGAGTAATAACTAGGAAATAAGAGGATATAGTTCTAGTTCTTCTATCTCGGTAATATCGCTTCGGACGCGGTCGCTAAGTTTATTCTAGAGTTCGCGCTATTCGTCGGTCGGCGTTACTTAAGTAGGGCTATAGTCGACTTTTTCGTCGACTTTATCGCTTACTTAACTAGCGACTTTAGCGTCGATATCGTCGTTAAGTTTATCGGTAGGCGATATTATAGAAAAGAAAAATAGAACTTTAGAGAAGATATAACGAATAAAATATACTAGCGCGTATAGTATAGCGTCGGTATATTTAAGTTCGCTCGAGCGGGTTTTATAGTATAAGGAAATAGGTATATAGCAACGTATAGAATACCCTCTACTAATCTTAGTAGTAGATAGTAGAACTAAACCATGCCTTTCTTAGAATAGGGTAGAGCGACTACTATTAACTAGGCCTAGTACGGATAGTATATCTACCGTACCGGCTACCGAGTATATCCGTACGAGTAATCGAGTATTACGCGTATACGCTAAGCAAGCTTATCGCTAGCGCGGCTACATCGTACTATATATAATAATATTATATAATTGTTATATAGGCTTACTAAGATAGGATAGGAGACTTTACTTACTTAGGTTCTTACAATTATCTCCTTCCCCTAGTATAGCTATCCTAGCTATAGGGCAATATAGTAAATTATACTATTTCTTATACTCTACGCTGCACTTACGCGTCTTATACGCACCTATCGCTAGGCTATAGTTGCTAGGCACGTTATAATCTGCTTCGTAGTTGCTTGTTTGTTTATAGATTTAAAGCGTAGCTACTTCTAGTACTAACTAGAAGTTGCCTAAATTTCTAAGAACGCGGTAGCTACGCGAGAATGCAAGCTATCCGAAAGCGAGGCAAGTATTTAAAGCATTCGAAGCCCGCTTAAAAACTTCTTCTTTTTCTAAGCGCTCCGAATACTACTCGCCCGCTCGCCGCCTACTTGCCCCCTACGCCCCCCTAGTATTACTTAAAGATTTTTCTTTTTTAAATATCTATCTAAAAAAACATTACTAGTATATCTACCCCTTCGCGTGCCTCTAGTAAGCGCGCCGTAGGCGTACCGCCCTCGATACCTACTACGCCTATCTAGCGCCTACTAAAAGTCCTAGAGGGCTATACTCGTTGCTTTAGGTATATAACGGCTAATAGTACGTTTTCTCGCCCCTTACTACGTATATACGCTTCGTAACTAACTCGCTTTAGATAACCTATCTAAGCTCTATATAGGCGGCAATATAGACCCTACTACTAAGCGTAACTGCGATCGCTGCCGTAGTAGCTACTATACCTATACTCCTATTACGGCACGCGCGCTCGTAGCGCTACTAGCGCGCATTCGCGCCGCGCGCGCTACGCGCGACCTTTACGATCTAGACGGCTACGACTCTATCGAGGAGTCTAACGAGGCCCTAGAGGCACTCTAGGCTAACCTAGACGCTATCGTCGTACGTAGGTTTCTTATACGCTCCGCTTATACTTTGTATACTAACCTCGATATTAGTTATTCTATCTACGCTCGATACCTTCTATATTAATAAGAATAAGGTAACCCTAGGCGGCAAAGCCCTAGCCCGTAAGAGGGCCGCTAGCGGGTCCCTTACGGATATTAACTTACTTAGTGCCTTCGAGAATATCGGTACTAACTTAGCCGGCTTAGTAGAGATCGGTCGTTAGGTATAGTTTTTCCTATAGCCTCGTCTTACTTACGCTTCGTATACTAACCGTACTAGAACCTCGCCTAGCGCGTCGGCGCTAAGGCCGTCGCTACTATCGATACCGCTATAGGTATCGAGACTAAGGACGAAGAGGAAGAGTCTAAGGATAAGTAGAGTAGGCGGCCCGCTGTCGCCGTATCTACGTAGCGCCTTCTTTATATATACTAGGCTAATAGGCCTTTTTTAGTAGCGAAACGAGTACGTATCTACTATTTTTCTTAAGTTTCATTTTCTTTTATTTTAATTACTGCCTACGCTTACGCTTCGCTTAAGCTTCGAACTCGTCTAACGCTATAGAATCTTTAATATAAATAGCTAGCTCCTAAGTATTATATTCTTTAGGCTAACCTCGCTACTTAATAAGGTAGTACGCCTTCCGCTTCTTTATCTTCTTTGCTACGATTATTTCTATCTACTACTTATCGCCTTTAGCGACGGGTATACTTACCTTATACTCCTCGCTATCGCGTCTATACTAAGGCTCGAGGAGGGAAATATAGAAAACATTATAGATCTTCGTACTTAACGGTAGTGCTAGGCGGTACGCTTACGCTCTAACTACGTTAATAATACGGAAAGGCCCTATATACTTCGGGCTAAGTTTCTTTTTTAGGATATCTAAGCTAATATTCTTTGTCGATAGTAAAACTAAGTCGCCTATACTATATATCTTAGTAGTATAGTATATATTATATTACTTAGCCTAGTATTCTGCTGCTTTCTACTAGCGTTCCGCAAGCGTCTTATATACTTTCCGTAGTCGCTCCGTAGCGTCGATAGCTACTAGTACCCTTCCCTTAGTTAGCTCGTCCCGAGCTAGTAGCTTATTTACGCTCGGTATTAAATTAGGGTTAAAGCCGTAGAGTATCTTAAAGGGGCTTATACGTAACGTAGGATAAACGCTATTATTATAGGCAAACTCTGCCTAAGGCAACAATTTAGCCTAATTATCCTAGTTCTCGGAGTAATAGTATCGTAGGTATTGCTCGAGGGTCTAGTTCGCGCGTTCGGTTTGCCTATTAGTCTAAGGATAGAAGGCTATACTAAGCCTACGCTTTATATACGCTTCGAAGCAGAAGTCGCTCTAAAACTAGCTAGTAAAAAGCGATCTACGATCGCTAACAATGCCTAATAGTACTCTAAAACGCCTAATTACCTCCCTTTAAAGGATATCCGCGAGTTCTACTACTATATACTTCTTCGTCGTTAGGATAAAGAGGCTTATCTTCGTATAGCGGTCGACTATTACGAGGATCGTAGTATATACGTAGGTACCGAGCTTACTCGGCGGGAGATCGGTAATAAAGTCTATCGTTAATTCTTACTATAGTCGGGTTAGTATAGGTAGCGTAGCGAGCTCGCTATATAGGCGATAGCGCTTCGCCTTCGACCGTTAACAAATTCTATAGATACGGATATAGGCCGTAATATCCTCGGCTATCTTCGGCTAGAAGTACTTTCGGCGTATTAGGTCTATAGTTTTAGCTATACTAAAGTATCTAGCTAAAGGGTCGTCGTAGTATATACGTATTAGCTACGTACGTAAGGCGTAGTCCTTAGGGATATATAGCGTATCGCTATAGTAAATAAGGTTACCCCGACGAGAATAGCTAGGCGGGAGGTTAGAACTACTTAACGAGGCTAAGCTACCCGACGGTAAGCTTGTCTCGTATAAGCCTCCTCCTCTCGCTTGCTCTAGCTATTATAGAGTACGTACGAAACTAAGGATTATATTAGGTGTCTCGTAGTAGGGCCCGTTATTCCTAACGATAGTAGCCGCTACTCTTACGGGACTGCTAATAAAACTCTTGCGTTCCGCTAGCGCTATACTAGCGTCTCGTATCCTAATATATATAATAGAGATGCGTTTTATAATCGGCTCGATATCCTTAGGCAGATTTAACTATAGAGCTAGTTTCGACTATAATATAGGGAGAAGGTTGTTTACCGCCTACGACTCGCTCTTATAGTCGCTACGTCGTAAAGGCATATCGGCTAGGTTTCGCTTACTAGCCCGATATTTAATAGTAAAGTTAAAAGGTATAAGGAAGGTTGCCTATCTTACTTGCCTTCCGACGAGCTACTTTATCTTTATAAAGCCCTTAAGATTAGCGTAGTCGATAACTACGCGGGTCGTATACTAAGCGCTATCGAGGTACGGGCGCTAATGCTTAAAGGACTCGATAACCGCTAGGAGCTCCTAGTTATAGGTCTTATAATTCGTCTCGGCTAGGACTATTTTCCGTAACTAGAAGGTAATAGGGTACTAATTCCTATCTTCGCTCTATTATAATATAATTCCTACTAAGGCAAATATAGAGGTATCGGTCTCGATACGTAGGGGCTTCGTAGGATTATAGTATCGCAATATCGAGGCCGAGCTAAAGGTAGCCTTTAGCTAGCGGAACGCTTACTCCTCGCTTTCGCTCTATAGGACCTGCCCTAGCTTCCGGCTATTTACGGCACCTTTCGATAGGGCGGTTAGTAGTATAACGATCCGGGAGTAATTAGGGATAAACCTCTAATAGAAGTTATAGAATCTAAGGAAGGATTAAACCTCCTTTAGCGTTAATAGGCGAGGCTACTCGGTAATAGCGTTTACCCTACGCTAATCTATCGATACGCCTTCGGTACTAACGATAAACCCGAGGAATTCGACTTCTTTCTTCTAGAAGGAACATTTCTTTCTATTCGTATATAAGGCGAACTACCGGAGCCGCGTAAGGATAGCGCGTACGTCTCGTACGTAGTCCTCTCGAGTTTTGCTATAAATAAGAATATCGTTAAGGTAGACGATATAGCAAATATTAACTAGACTAGCTAACGCCCTATTAATGTATCCTTAAAACGTAGTAGGAGTATTAGTAAGCCTAAAAGGCATTACCTTATACTCGAAGTGCCTATACCGCGTACGGAACGTAGTCTTCTACTCGTCGCCTCGCTTAATATAGATACGGTAATATATATCCTAAAGGTCTAAGAACGTATACTATTCGGCGTCCTTAAGCCTATTAAGCGTTTCGCTAATAAGGGGTAGGGGGTAACGATTTTTAATAGTAATCTCGTTTAGCCCCCTATAATCGACGTAGAGTCTTAGACTACTATCCTTCTTTAGTACGAATAGGATCGGCGTACCCGCCTCGCTTATACTAAGCTAGATCTAATCGTTGTCTAAGGCTAAGCTTAGGTAATTACGAAGGTCGCTAAGCTCTCTTCCTAAAGAATAGTAGAGAGGTTTGTATAGCGGCTTCGTTCCGGGAATTAGGTCGATCGTATACTCTACGTCTTCGGGGAGCTTATATCTCGCTTCGGGCGTTATTATAAAGACGTCTTCGAAGTCTTTAAATTCTTCTAGTAAGGAGGAACTTTTAGCGATATCGCGGAGCTAGCGAACGCTAATTATATATACGTATAGGGCGTTACGTATATCCTTCTAGAATTCCTATAGTTCCCGTACGCGTATCGAACGCGCTATAGCTTCGTTCCTATAAGTCTAGGCATCCGTCGAGCTATCGACGATTACCTTTTAATTGCGCCTCTAAGGCCTACTAAGAATAATATTAGGGAGGGGCATTTCGAAAGTATAGAACACTCCGGTAGTAAGGCGTTCTTAGCCTATAGAGTCGGCGATCCGTAAGCGTAGATAATACGCTCTATAGTAGTATCCTCGGTCGCCCTAGAAACTATCGGTACTAGGCAGTACGGTATTAACAATCCGCTAAGGCTAGTATCGTAGAACGAATTCTTAAGATACTATATTAATGTTAGTAGTATTATCTAATAAGCATTTAACGGACACTTCCCCTTCTTACGTAACGATTGCTCCGTATACGCGTCCCGTAGGTACTACTACTACTAAGCTACTTAGTTAAGATTCCGTACCTATCCCTAGCTCTTAGGAGGTGCCTTGTCTTTTCCCTTAGCCTTCGAGTCGTTCTTCTTCTCTTTAGCGTTAGCGGCTACCTTGCGTACCGTAGGGTTGTCGTCTTTCTAGAGATAGCGGTTCGGGTACGCGTTCTTATAATAGCCTTTCTAGCGATAGCTATAACATTCGACCTTGCTAATATTATACCCGCCTTGCGAGTTATCGCCCTTCGTATACTTTCCGCCTACGCTATAGTCGCGATTTAACTACTACTTACGGGCCTAACTATTAGATCGACGCTTCTTACCTTTACTACCTCCGGTTTTATCGTAGTTACGATCCTTGCGTTTACTAGACGGCTTATTAGGGGTCTCGATGCGCGTTGCAAGCTTTACGAGTTCGTAACGCGTCGTTAGTACTATATAGTATTTAATAATCGCGCTACGAATCGCCGGCTAGAGTTTAACGAGGAGATAGCGGATCCTATACTCCTCGCTATAGTCGCTAAGTTAATCTTCGAGTACTACGAGCTTAAGGGCAAAGCTTTAGACTAACTGTCTCTTACGCTAACGGGCCGCCTTATACTCGAGGGTTACGTCTAGTATACGGTTTATAGGGTCCCCGACGTAGTCCCGATAGAAGGTTTTAAAGTCCTAGTAGGTATAATTCTATAGGTCCTTAAGGCTGTTTTTATTGTACTATCGCTCCTACGTATCGCCTACGAGGTATATAATACTATAAAGCACCTTACTCTCGTCCGTATAATAGGTAGCTCCGGATAGTATAAAGGTAATAGAAAGTTCTCGAAGGAATCGCCTCGACTCCTTAATCGTATCGCCTTTAAAGGGCTTAGGTTCCTTTAGGCGAGGCTTAATAGCCGTAAGACTAGCGACTATATAGCTTATACTAGGTATAGTAGCTACGCTTAGCGCACTTCCGGAAAGAGGTAGTCGATACGAGATAGATTTAGCTCTCTAAGATTTAGGCCTCTAAATCGACTCGTTAGCTAATTCTTCCTCGTCCTTATCGTCGTCGTCGCCTAGAAGTAGGGTTATCGTAGAACCCTCGCCGGCGGTACCGCTACTCGGAGCTAGCGCATCGCCCGCGTCCCTAAGGGCACGAAGACGCGCATTCTCTCGCTTAGCTTCTTAAGCCTATACTTCTAGCCTAAGCACTTCTTACTTAGCTAGAAATCGTTCGAGCTATAGGCAAGTCGCTTCCTAGCGCGCCTAATATTCGGCCTCGTATTATTATATCGCCGCGTTGTTTTCTAATACTATAGGCGCTCCTAATGCATTATTCTACGCGTTTCCCGCGCCCGGCGCGTTCGGATCGCTTACGTTTATCTTTCGGGGTTCTATAGGCCGCTACGAAGGGTAGACGGTTTAGAACTATAAGGAAATAGGTATATAGCAACGTATAGAATACCCTCTACTAATCTTAGTAGTAGATAGTAGAACTAAACCGTACCTTTCTTAGAATAGGGCAGAGCGACTACTATTAACTAGGCCTAGTACGGATAGTATATCTACCGTACCGGCTATCGAGTATATCCGTACGAGTAATCGAGTATTACGTATATACGCTAAGCAAGCTTATCGCTAGCGCGGCTGCATCGTACTATACGTAATAATATTATATAATTGTTATATAGGCTTGCTAAGGCAGGATAGGAGACTTTACTTACTTAGGTTCTTATATATAGCGCCGAAAGCGAAAATATTTATAATAGTCGGACTTCTATATTATATTATAAAAGTTAGCGAAGGCTTACTTATAAGAATTAGTAAAATTAAAATAGGGGCTACTTTCGCTATAATGCCTTATTATATAAGAGAACGCTCGGCGAGCGATAGCGATAACTTCTACAGTATAGGGCTTATTATCTTCTTTAGGGAGGCAGATAGTAGCTTATATTTCGTCTTTATAAAGTAAAACGACGTAAAGGTCGATAAAGAGTTGCTAAATCTAGAGGGAGAGAGTAGATACGTAGGCTAAGCTATTATAAACGATATTTCGATCCTCGTCTAGTTTCTCCTAGATATCGGCCTAAGCTTTAATTAAGGTAGACGCAAACCGGTCGTTATACGATAAGGGGGAAATAGGTACTATACGAGCGCGACGATAGACCTAGAATAGGCGATTCTATCCGGGTTCGTACCTAGCTTTAGGGTAGAAGAATTACTATATATAGATATTGCTCTCCTATAGGCGATTAGATATCTCTTATAGGCGGGCTTTTCTACTACCGCCCCGAGTCTAGATATTAGTCTACTTATATCGCGTTTTATAATACTCTTATATCGAGGTACGCGAGTAAAAGATAGCCGTATATTGTTCGCCCTATTCGTCGACGGTAGTATATTAGAAACAATCGAAGTAGAGTAAGAACTCTAGGGCTTAATCGTCGGTTAGCTAGGGCTAAATTACCTAGTCGGGTATTATAGTAATATCGGGGAACGGCTCGAATTCTTCGATAAGAAGGCGACAGATAGCAATAGAAATAGTATATCGGTATTAGCGGCTAAGGTAAGCGTAAAAATAGTAAGGGGGTACGGCGTATCGGTAAGTTACGTACTTAATAATACGATATTAAGGAAGATAATAGAAGTAATCCTCGAAACGGTATCTTTCCGGTATATAGGTCCCTAGGTATTAGGAGTAGTTCTTATAACCCTAATAATCTCGATTGTAATAATATATTAATCGTAAGAGCGCGTTAACGGATATATATCTATCGCCTCCTTTATAGACTAAAGTAGTTAAGGCGCGGATTGTCTAACCTAAACCTTAATAGCATCTCTATATAGGCTATATCTACTATAAATAGTATATAGGAAGATAATAAGGCGAAGGTTATATAGAATATAACTTAGTATAGCGTAGGTGTAAACTAGTTAGAAATCCGGGTAGGCAGTTAGAATAGATAGTATATAGCTACGAGCTAATCCGCCTCGGGATAGTAGGGAGCTATATACGTATATATTACGGGCTTCTAAGCGAGGCGGTCGTAAGATTAAGTAAAAGGTATAAGATACAGACTACTTTGCTAGCTAGAAAACGGGTAGATCTTTCGCTATATAGCAAAATAGTTAGCATTTATATATATTAGGTATAGGGACGGTACGTAGTAGGAACGGAGTAATTAAAGTTTATATATACAGTAGCCGGCCTAATATAGCGAGACGCTCTCTAATATTCGGTAGTAAAGTATAGGTAAAGTCTATCTACTATTTGCGGTAGTAGGTATAGTAGGCTTCTATCCCTTCTCTACGCCTAAGCCGGCGACATTGTAAACGGAGCTCTAATCTATCGTATATATTAAGAAAATTAGAAGCCGTATCTCCGTCTATATTAAGAGGATTATCCTAGGTACCTTTCCCTCCTTCGTCGTCTAATACCGGTATATCGGGTTCTACGCTATCGTCTTCTAGCTATAAATCTAGTACTAGTATATTACTACCCGCTTTAACCCTAGGTTTCCTTAGATGTTTTTTGCGTAAGGCGCGTAATAGGTGTTTTTTCGGCGCTAGTAAATTGCGCCCTGTCTTAAAGCCTTAGAGAACGATATAGTCTTTAGGAATATTAGGTAGGTAGGCCTATATCGTACGTTCCTTACTAGGTTTCGGTTTATAAGCGTCTCTTATAGCGGTAATATTACTGCCGGTAATGAAATCGTAAAAAGCGCTCTTCCTCTTATTAACGCGACTATTCTAGGCTTCCGCGAGCCTCTTCCGTTTGCCTTATATCTAGAAGCGATAGGCTTCTTCGAGACTAAGTCTAATCCGAGTAGTAGCTACAATATCGGCGAGAATGCGTTTAGGTACTAAAAGTAGAGCGCTAAACGGAAGCCGGACAAGCTCCGAGGCTTAAGTAAACTAATCTTCGCCCTAGGCGGCTTTAATAATACGGTTACTTACTCGGCGGGAGGCGTCTATAGATGTTCCGAGGACGACGGCGTAATAGATTAGGCCGTACTAGTCGAAGCTTCGAACGAAGGCTTAGGATATATAGAGTAAAGGATTAGTACTAGTCTCCTAGATCTTATACTATAGAGCGTACCGCTAGAGTATAGTCGCCCTAACCGAGTTACTCTCGATAGAATTACCGATCTGTTCGAATATACGCCTAAGTATATCTGCCTTCGTAGTTCTAGGTTCGTTAGGTCCGCGTAGGACTTTAAGAGCTATTACGTTCTCGTCGGTTGGTTTCTATACTACGAGGAAATCTTTATACTACGCGGGGGTAATAAGATTAAGTCGGGTCGAGACATCTCTATTAGACGCGCGTTATACTTATAAAGAAGAAACCTATACTTATATACAATAAAGGGGCTAGTAATCTGCTATAACAGTAAGGTAATAGTATAAAGTAACAAGCTGCTAATAAAAAGAATAGATTGTCTAGTAGCTATATTTACGCTAGGATAGATTAGCGAGACTTAGGACGCGAAGGTAGATTATCTAAACTTTACGTAGGAGCGACGTAAAAGGAGTTGTATATAAATAATACGTAGGTATATAACCGACTCTTAGGGGCAACGAGAAGAAACGGCTACAGGCGAATTCTACGGCCGTAGGCGAGGTCTACTAATAGAAAGCCAACGTTTTAGTACAAACATTCTAATATCCCTATTTAGTATTTAGAGGACGCACGGCCGCGCCTGCGCTATATACTCGAACATTATAATACTAGAATGTTTGGCTCTAGGATCTAGCTATTTAGCCGCTAAAATATCGTAGACAGTTAGTAGAAATTTGCTACGATTTATTTACTTACTTAGATATTTTATTCTAGTTGCCTTGAATTTTTAGCTAATTTTTATTAGTACTTGGGACTAAAAATATTAGTACTACTATTTTATACTACTTATTCGATAGCTAGACCGTTAGAATAAATCTATAGTACTCGATATAATTTATTTACCTACTTAGAGATTTAATGAAAATTCCTTTGAATTTCTACCTAATTTTTATAAGACCCTACACTTAGAACCCTCATTATTCCTAGTAGAATACTTCTAAGTCGTAGTTCTAGGCCTAATATATCGAGTATAATACGTAGAAGTCGGCCTAGTATTTTTATTAATTTATTAAAAATACTTCTAGGCAAGTGTAACGCTTAGTAGCCCGAGTGTAACGCTTAGCTACCCTATATATTAGTAGGACCCTTATACCCCTTATTACGACTAGTATACTACTTCTAAGTCGTAGTTCTACGCCTAATATATCGAGTATAATATATAGAAACCGTCCTAGTATTTTTATTAATTTATTAAAAATACTTCTAGGTAAGTGTAACGCTTAGCAGCCCTAGTATAACGCTTAGCAGCCCTAGTGTAACGCTTAGCAACCCTAGTATAACGCTTAGTAGCCCTAGCCCGAGAAAGCCTAAAACAAATAATAGCGACGGCGACGTAGCGAGGCCCTATTAAATACTAGACTATTCTAGCCGTCGTTTAGGACCTATAACCCTTCTAGAACTATACTAATTACTTAAATTTAGTCACTTTTTATACTAGCCCTAAGCCCGATTTTTACTAGTAGAATAATAGCTCCGGATATATTATCGGAGGTCTACCGCTATTATCGGCTAGAAGACCCGCCCTCGGAGCTTCTTTATAACTACTTCTAACTTAAAATAGCCTCCTCGATCGTATACCGTTTAGAGGATTTGCGGTACGTCCTAGAGCTAAATATACGGAATATACCTCCTATCCTCGAATAACCTCTTAAGCCTTCTATTCTCCTAGCGGAAGTTCTCCGCGTATTTCCTTACTCGATTCCTCTTAGTAGTAGACTAATCGTCTAGACTTTAGCCTCTTAGATATCTAGTTATATCTCCGTACTATACCTCCCGTAGTTCCTCCTAATCGACTATCTAAGTATCGCGCCCCGATAGCGTTATTATAGCGAGTCTTATCTCGACGTAGTAGTCTATAAGGCTTAAAGTATCGCTAGGCTCCGGTAGGTCCCCTATACGTCGTAAGTCGTCTACTAATAATAGGTTCTCCCTTAGATAACCTAACTCGGGTCGCTCTTATTTATATAGGTCTAGTAACTAGGGATCGATTATCGCGTCCTCGTCTAGATATACCGGGTCTAACTCCTTAGTTTCGAGGAAGGTTAGGGTCGTTACCTAGGCGGCCTCCTTACTAGTATATAATAGAAATTTCCTCCCTACGATAGTCTTAATAATTTCCTTCCTATCGTATATCTTACTTATTATATCCGGTAACGATATAATCTCGGTATAGAGTAATATTTCGAGTTCTTTATAGTAGGCCTATAGACGTACGAGAAGCTAGGGTTTACCGATCCTCTTTATTCGCTTTAACTATAAGCGGAATTAAGTTAGCGCTAGAGATAGTATCTAGATCCGGTCGATTACCTAGGCTATCTAGATCTTATAGCACTCGTATCCGTAAACTAAGCGATCGTAGGCTCGATATATTCTCTAGTAGTCGTAGAGCTAGATACGGTAATAGAAGTATTCGTAGTTAGCCGTATTATAGCTTTCCTTATACTTAGGAGGGTAGGTTAAGGCCCCTCCCTATATCGGAAGCTTTTCGAATTTGTCTCTCTCTCGTATCGCTATATCTAGCGTCTAGTTAAGAGATAGGTAGTATAAATATCGGTATATACCTAACTTCTAACAACCCGCCCTCTAGTAATCCGTAGTATACGCGCCCTAGGTACCGATAGGCTACGCGTAATTCGCGCTTCGATTAAAGATACGTCGGATTTTCCCTTTCTATTATAGCTCCTCGTCGCGTAATTCTATCCGGTATACCTTATACTAGTACCCGCTACCTTTAACTTCGTACTACTTTTACTAAGTAAGAGTCCTTTAGCACTTTATATACGTCTTCGTAACCTATTCCTCTACCCTATTAGAGGGTAGGCGACTACGTTAGTAGTACCTACCGTACTAATACTTTCCTTCCTCTCCTATCCTCTTCTATACCGATTCTGTCTTTTCTTCTTTATAACTATCGTATATACGGGTAGCTCGTTTACGGTAATTATCGTACTCGTACCTTCCGTCCCTTAGCTTCCTCTATTATATCCGCTTTATCTCGCCGTATATTGCGTACGCCCGAGTTACCTTCTAGGCCTAGTAGGCGCACTACTCGTATAGGTACGAGTCCGTATCCTCGTCGTAATACTACTTATACTATATCTTCGCTTAGCCGTACGACCTATAAGTACGGGTAGCTTTTATTATATTTAGGATATATCTAGCGTATCGGTACTTATTATTCTCGTTTATTATCTAGCCTCGGGGTTTCTTACTATAGGAGCGGTATGTTTTCTTATAGCTATTATAGGTACGCTACGTCGCTTATTGCCTTAAGTTGTAAGTTTAGTATATAGGCTTTCTATCTAGGAAGGTATTATAGCCCCGCCGGCGTCTAGCGAAGGATCGCTTATAGTTAGCGTACGCCCCGGTACCCTTTGCTAGCTACTTACCTTTCCTCGTCTTCTAGTAAGTCTCCGGTAAGTCTAGGCCCGAATAGTCCGATAGATCGGTAAGGTCTTCGTTACTACCTTCGGTATCGTAGCGTATTCGACTACTCGTACCCTCTAAACGAGGTAGATCCTACGTTTAGGCTACTCTTGCCGCTACCTCTATCTATAAGGGTTGTTGTCCCCTTCTAGAGTCCCCTTCTAGTCCGTACTTTTCTCCTTCTTCCTTCCCTTCTATCTCCCTTAATATCTCTTCGTATCCTCCCTTACCTGTTTTTTAAAACTACTCTCGTCCGTCCTCCCTTTTATACCGTTTTACCTCGGCTAATAGTTCCCTCGTTTCCTCTATTAGGTTATAGTCGTCTAGGAAGATCGTACGTAATAAGCTATCCGCCGCGGTATTCTTCTTGCCTACGATGTATTTAATCTTAATACTATAGGGTCGTATACGCTCTAGCTACCTAAAAAATACGTCCGAATAGTTTCCTCCCTTTAGGAATAAAGTAAGTAGTTAGTAGTCGGTCTAGATAATAGATTCTCGACTGTTTTATAGTATATGCCCGTATTTCTCGTAGAACGTAACTATCGCCTTAAGCTCCCGCTTATAGGTATCGTAGTTCCGTTCGGTTAATAAGAATACGAATAAGTCGTATAGGAGTAGGACGTACCCTCCCTTCTGTTTTTAGCGTATAAAGCACCCGGCTACGAACTTTAACGCGTCTATAAATATCTCTATTAAGAGGGATAGGTCCTATCTATAAAGTATAACGGTCGTAGCTGCTTTGTTCTTTAGTAGTATAAATACGAGTTCTTCTACTTCCTCCTACTTCTATTCGGCCTTATTACTCTATAAGCGCGTAAGTAGCCGGGCAATCTCTACGTAGTTCTTAATCTATTAGCGGTATATAAGAACGCTTCCTATAAAGGATCGTACCTCCGTCTAGGTCTGCGGTATCGGCTAGTCTAAAATTTTCTATACGCGCTAGGGCTTAGGGCTAATCTATCCGCCTATATAGTAAATCTCGCTAAGGGCTAGTATCTCCGGGATACCGATCTTAACCTTGTCCTATACTAACCTTAGTTCTACCTACCTTAATCGCGGGAGTAGGTAGTCTCGAATAAATGTCTACTATTTATCTTAGGATAAATAGCCGTAGAATATATCGTCGATATAGAAGGTTATATCTAGCGGCTCCTCCGGTCCCGCTAGGTTATATAAGAAAGAAGGTTCCGGTAGGTCGCCTCTAAGCGGCCCGAATGCTATATTCCCTAATTCGTTTATTATAAAAGAGGATAACCTTACTCCTATTACTATCCTAGTAGGTTGTAACTGTCCGATGCCCGGTACGCTAAACGCGAGGTAGTATCTATCCTCTAGGTAGATTTAGACTATCTAGTAGGCGGACTTTAGGTTAAACTAAGAGAATATAGTATAACTCGGGTATCCTAGGTATAAGTATACGTCGCGAGAGAGCTATATTTAGTTTCCGGAGGGTTCTTCCTAAACGTAATAGTAGTTAAACGTTAGCCGTAGTTTCTTTCTAGGTCTCTTAACGAGGACCGGATCTATACCCTATTACGAGAGTCTCCTATTTACCGTAATCGTACGTTTAAATATACCGGATTCTAGACCTTCGGTTGCGAATTTTCGATACTACTATTCCTTATCCTAGGCTATTATACGGTTGCGCGCTTTATAGATTAGGGTCCCTTCCTTAATACGTATACGGTATTATATTAAGCTTGTCGGCGGCCCGAGCGGGCTATCTTCTATCGCTCCTATAGCCCGGTATATCTATAGGACTTATATAACGTAGAGTTTTTAATCGGCTAGAATATATTAGCCTAGGGTAGTACTATTTTCCCGTATCTATTTCTCTAGTAAGGCGTAGTCCTATAAAGTGTCGATAGGAAGTCGCTCTACTAGTCTATCTAGCGTACTCGCGTAGTACGGTTACGGGCGTATAGTAGTATAGTTAGCGTAGACTTCCTATATTCGTATATGTCGTATATATACTATAGGGCTTTTATAGCGACAATCCGGGCCCTCTCCCTTATCCTATTCTTAAGTGTCCGAGCCCCGGACTACTTACCTATTATCTTTACGGGTTCCTTATTTCGGAGCTTTACCGACCTTAACCGTCGGTACTAGTCGTACTTACGTAGCTCCTCCCGCTTTTCCTTTACTATCCCTCCTTACCGTACGCTTCCCTTTATATCGGATATACTCGCGGTAGTAGTATCGTTACGACGGTCCGTTAGAGCGTCGCAATCTAAGGCAGTCGTTATCGCTCTTATCTTAGGATAACGCCTTAGTCGTTCTAGGCTCGGCGTATCTCCGGCATTTCTATCTCTCTCCCTTAGTAGGGTTAGCGTCGGCTATCGGTCGTATCTCTACTACCGACTAATAGACCTCGTCCTCGTCCGCTATCTGCTCTTCGGTTTTAGGTAGGTCTTCGTTACTAAGGTCTTGTATTTCGTTACTAAATTCTCCCTATGCTTCCTTTTAGATCCTACTATATTTTATATAGTAGTTACCGGATATACGTATTTTATACCGGGCGTACTATACTACTAATCTTACGGTACGTACCTATATCTTTCGAGGTTCCTACCCTAATAATACTAGCCTTTTTAAGTCCTACTAAGGACTTATAGAAAATCCTAGAAGTTATCCTCCGAGGACTCCGCCGACTCCCCGGAAGAATAAGGGCGTCCCGCTTTTAGCTCTCGATAAGTAGTACCTAGTAGACTTCGACTTAATCTACTAGCTAACTTAGATTAATCTAGGCTATACCTTAGCTACCTTTATCGCTTATATCTAGACACTTAAGGAGGGCGCTATCCCTACTAGCCTTATAGTTATACCGACTCTAAAGCACTTTATCCCTCTATAGAGCGCTTTAACCGTCCCTATCTTCGATCTACTATAGGTTTAGGAGCGACTCCTCTAGGGCTATACGATCTTTAAGTATATAGATTTAGTAACGAGCGAGAACTATTAGTAGTATAACGTCGACTATACTTAGGATCCGGTAGGGGCCTTCTTAGTACCTTTATTAAAATACTTACTAGACGAGTCCGATCTTACTAACGCGTAGCTTTTCGGCAAGATTATCTCTCCGGACTTTATAGTTTAGCCTAACCCGTAGCCTCCGGCCGTTAGCCCGTTAACCGGTACTATTCCCCTAAATCCGTTCCTCGCGTCTAGCGTATTACTATCTGTTTAAAACACTACTACGCCTACGGCTAACCTATTCTAGGTACTACCTATATAGAAGACGATGCCTCTATAAGCTAATCCGTTCTCTACGCCTACTAAGGGCTCTACTAACTTTCTACTATCCTCCGTAGGCACCGCCGTCGCGTAGCTACGTTATAAGCTCTCTCTACTTCCGATACGCTTACCCTAGCTTCCGTAGCCCTAGAAGAATACTATAGGCGCCTATAGTTAATACTAGTATAATGCTACGGCGATTAGTATTCGCGCGCTAAATTTATAAGTACTCTACTATATACGCTAAGCCGAGTCGGCTACAAACGAGGTACTTTAGCTATAGTAGATATTAGCGAAGGCTTAGGTCTACGAAGCGACCGAACGCTAAATAGCTTAGTAGTGCCGCCTTTCTGCTACGGTACTAAGAGACTCTCTTACGCCTATACTTACCTATCTTTACTACGATTTCCTACGCGTACCGTTAGACCTACTAGGCTCGTAGTAGGTTGTTCTACTACCGTATCCTATCGACGAAGACGTCTTTAAGTTATTAGGAGGCGTATAAGGCAACGCTACCGAGGACGAAATTACTAAGTTAGACGCTTAGATAGCCGAATACTTTAAGCTATACGGTAGTATACGCGATGCCGATACCCTCCTACTACTAGGTGCCGATTTCCCTAACATTCCTTAAGACTAGCTAGACTACGCGGCCGCGGTAGCCGATACGATTAACACTTCCCTATCTAACGACAAGATACTAAAGACGGCCGTACTATAGCTACAGCTACTAGCCTAGCCGCTACAAGTTACGCCGACTAGCTCGCGCTAGGCCCTTTATAACCGTAGCCGTCGCTAATCCGACGCTTAGCGTTACTATACTACTACGGCGACACGCTACTATACTCTCCTCTTTATACTGCTTAGGCGATACGCTACTACACTCTTTTTACTATACTGTTTTAGCGAGACGCTACTACGCTCTTTTGCTTATAGGGACACTAAGGATAGTATCGCCCTTTCTATTAGAGGGGGAGGTTGTTACGATACTACTATATAGATACGATAGCAAGCAAGGGGTTACTATTAACTACCTTAGGTTGCTATTGCCTATTAAGGGCAAATATATTATATAAATAGCCTACGTAGCGGAACTTAGAGAATGCATCTACTTTGTACCGTATATACCGTTACGATTCCTTCGTACCGTAACCGTATACCTAGTACTAATGCTCTAATATATTACTACCCTTAAGGCAAACAAAGTACTCTTTAATCTTTCTTCCTTATTAATATACTTATATGCCTTATAACTAAATCTTCTAACTCTTAAAAGATTAACTAGTACTTCCCCTTAATTTAAGTCTTTCTTAAGATTAATAATAGGAATACCCTTAGTTATTAAATTTGCAAGTCTATTAGTAAGGTATATTAAATAATGCACTATATATAACTATATATCCTATAGCATTCCTAAATCAAGCATTATAGCTCTTGCTTTTAATAAGGTAGTCTTGTTTAGTAACTCTGCTATGCTATTTTATTTATAAGTATATAGGGTTAAGAAGTCCTATCTATATCTAAGGATTTTAGTAGCCTTCTAAAGCTACTTATTATTAAATTGTTTCCCGTTATTAGAGAACTAAATATTTAGCCTCTTCCGTATTAGTAAAACTATCTGTTTATCTATTTCTTAATAAGTTATAGACTACTACTTACGTTTAGTATAAAGTTATAATTTATCCTACCTTGCCCTTGTCTTTATATAGGTTAGAAGGTAGATATATATATACTACTATAGATGTCTAGAGGTGTAATAGGTCCTATAATATTAATATAAACTATATTAAGTGTATAGAGTAGTACTCTTCTAATAATTCTAGACACAATTCTTTAGGACCTTGTAAGTTTATATACTTTATAATGCTCTAGCTTACTAGTATTAATATAATCTAGACTATAACGGTCCTAATAAGCCTTAGTTGCATTTAATATCTTACTGCGGATATAGCTAAGTCTTTAATACACTCTTACTATATCGGCTTTTAGTTAAGCAACTACTAGGGCTACTAGTCTATACTTTAAAGGTACAATCTTAATATTCTTCAAGACTATAATAATATTGCTTATTTTAGCTTCTCTAATAATCTTACTATCTTTGTTTTAGATAGTCGTAAATAGCCTATAAAGGAAGAATAATAACTTTTTAAATTAGATTTATATCCGAGTTAGGTAAGCATAGTATATCCCTAAGTACTATTCCTATAGATCTGCCTTTCTAAAGGAATTAGAGATGAATGTCCCTAATTATTCTATAGCTTCCTTATCTAAGGGCTTAACTAAACTTAGTAGGAGTCTATAAGGCTCTAGGGTTGTAAAATTATAACTTAGTATTATATATATAATATAAGGTTCTAGTATCCTAGATTTAATCTATAGTCTAAATTCTCTTTTTACTAGAAGATGCTATAGCAACTAGGGCGATAGGTGTTAGGAGTTCTATTAAGGTAATATACGCTACTAATACGTAACTAGGTTCCTATCTATCTAAATTAGATTTACTAGTCTTATTTTTATCCTTATTTACTTTATCTGCTTTTATAGTAGTAGCGGCCCTTCCTTTAGGTTTAGACTTAGACTTAGACTTGTCTTTATGTTTTGACTTCTTTAATTTGTCCTTATTCTTATCCTTATCCTTAGACTTGTCCTTGCTTAGTCTCCTATTAGGGCACTGTTTCTAACATTTAGTATTAGTATAATAGTGCTTATAGTAAGTATACTACTTGTTATTATCTCTAATTTCTATATTAGAAACAGCTACTATTGCCCTACCTTAATAATTTTGCTACTAGAACTTAGGAGGCTTTTACTTTATAAGTAAGGTAATTATTATTTTAAGAGTTTAACTCTATATCTTAGGTTTGTTGTTATACCTCTAGCTCCTAAGCTATTTATAATGTTGTAGACTATTAATAAATAGCATTCTAATTATTATATCTAGGATCTTAATATCCTCGGTAATAACTAAGCTATATAATTCAACAAACTGCTTAGTAGCAGTTCGATATTTGTATACCTATATTTAGAATTCCTTATAGTACTTTAGAATGCTATCCTATAATGTATACTTAAGAGTAACTATACTAAGACTCTTTAAAGTATTATAAATGTCTACTATAATAATAGGTTTGTATATTGCTACTACAGTTTCAAAATAATCCTTTAAGGTCTTTTTAGTAATAGTGTTACTAAAGTTAGGCCTAAGTTCTTCTAAGATTATCTTAATAAGAATACCTATTACTATGCCCTCCTTTTCTATAAACACTCTAAGTCTATTATTGTACTTATTCTTATTACCTAGAGGATCTCTAAGAGGCCTATAAACCTTCTTAGCCTAGGGTATATCGTAGAGTATATATTTATATACTCTCTCCTTTAGCAACTCTTTCTAAAGGATCTATCTCTATAATATAAAATTGCTATGCCTTATAAGAATCCTATTCTCTTTAACTAATTTTGCGGAGCTCTTATTGTCTACTATAATACTAGGCTCTTACTTAGCTCGCTTAGCTAGGATAGTTAGGGGTTTAATTAGATCTAATTTAGCGCTTATACTATAGGATAGACCTTTGTCGGCAGTTGATTCTAGAGGTTCTACTTAATCTATACCTGCCTAAATTTGCTAGGATCCTATAAAAACAATTCTCTAAATTAATTAGAGTAGGGTAAGCGGTATACGCCGGGCTTGCAACCTATTATAACTAAGCTAAGCAGAATAAGATGTTAGTTTTATTGCCTATTGAATTTTATATAGAAGATTAAGTATTACTAGAATAAGAAGCTATCTATATATATATAAAATTAGCCTTAGTACTTAGTAGTGCTAACTAATCTATAATAATAGTAGAACGGAACTTCTAATTTTAGTTATATACGGATTATTATCCCTAATATTACGGAAACCTAGTCTTCGGAAGCACTAGATTCTAGTATATCCCCGGACAATATCGCCGAACAACCCGAAAATTTAACTATATCTAGGCGTAGCTTAGCTCCGAGCGACGACGATAAGTATACGAATTTCTTAGCGGAAGAGCTTCCTACTCCTCGATATAGTAAAGCCTACCTATAAATCGCGAGAGTAATAACAACGCGATCGCGTACGTATAGTAAATCTAGTAGAGGTACGGAAAAAAAAATCCGGATAGGTAGCCTTAAGACAAAGGCAGTTCCTAACAATTAGCCTTCTTCGATCTTACTTATATATATTTCGGATTCGATTCTTAGACTTTGCCTAGGGTAGCAAGTAATAATATATAGAACCTTTACTAAGTAACCTACGCTTAGACCCCGTAGTAGTTCGGTTTGCGAACTATAGAACGTATATAGTTTGGTTTCTTAGCGGTACCCCTCCGGTTTAGTTCCGGTTTAGTTTTTTACCCCGCTAGTCTAAGCTAGTTTCCGAGAAAATCCGACTAAACTGCGACGATATACGACGACATGCGACGACCTCGGATTCAGTCCCGGACGCGATAGGGGCCCTATATTATATACGCTACACGATTGCATCTATATTTCGGGCTATTTAGACGTGTTTTAGGATAGGTTTTTGTCCGTAGCCGGCACGTAGCCGGCAAACCGGTCCGTACACCGGTTGCTTAGCAAACTAAACTAAACTAAACTAGAATTTCGGCTTGGCAAACTAAACCAACCTAACCCGGACTACTACGGGGTCTACCTACGCTAAATCGTACGCTCGAGATATAGCTTTACTTTCTGTTTTTTACTAAGGCGATTAAGAGGAACGATTATATAGCTAGTAAGGAGGGTAGTTAGTACCTAGAATACTAGAAAGACTCTTGCTAGTAGCTATAGCGGCGATTATAATAAAGTGTTATATTGTCCGAATTAATAACGACTTAATAACTAATATCGACCTAGATTTAGCGTAACGATCTTCTATAAGCTATTCTCGATAATGCTCTCTTTATTAACTAAGGTTATATCGTCGCCGTCGCTGTCGATTCTACTCGCGCTATTAGACTTATTTAAGTATTAAGTATAGTTGTTAATTATTAATTAATTAAAATTACTAGCCGGTTATTATAATCGCTTCTAATTAAAAGTAATTAATTGCAAATTATAATTATAACAATTATATAATTACTATAGGAGAGAGGCTATCCTAAAGAAGCTAAGTAAGTACAAATTAGGACCTACTTAAAAGAGACCTACTTAAAGGAGGTAGCTAGACAAAGATTTTAATCTACTTCTTAGACAAGCCTCTTAGGTATAGGTACTCCGTACGGGCTTATTTTAGCTAAGTATAGGGTAACGATATAGATAGAAAGCTCTAAATAATCGTCTCTACTATTAAGAAGTAATTGTAATTATAATTACGAAATTACGAAGTTAGGAATTACAACTACAATTACTATAATTGTAAGTAATTATATAATTATAGGAATTAACAATCAATAGCTATAGTATTAAGTCGGCATTCTAGATCTAATCGCTACGGACATTAGAAAGTGTATAGTATATATATTTAGCACGAGTAGCTATTAGGGATGCTAAATAAGGCAGCACTACTATACATACGAGTTGTAGCGCCGCCGTACCTCTCCGCGATAAGGGCTTCGTTACTTCCCCGAGCCCTAGTATATAGCCCGAGCCCTAGTAGATATAGGACTAGTACTAATATAGAATCGCCTCTATATTCGAATACGCGTTGTTTCCACCTATTATAGTATAATATTGTTCTTATCTAGTGTTGCTAATACGCGCCCTCGGGAACGCGACTCTCTCTATTACTAACTATCGTATTTTAAACCGATTTCTAAACTAATACTATCTCCTATCTCTTTTTAGATATAATAGCTTAATCTCTATTATATAAGGCATATATCGACGAGTTTCTAGCGCTAGAAGACGATGTCGTCGCCGCCGCGGATACTAGAGCGAAAGGGGTAGAAGGGATAGAAGAGGTAGAAGGGGTAGAAGAGGTAGAAGAGATAGAATTTATTTCGGAGACGCGTATTCGTAGCCGTAGCCGCTTACTAAGTATTCCTCGTACGCGTATATTATTACCTAAATACCGATTAGTATTACTACGGCCTTAGAAATACGCGTTTACTATTAAACCGATAGCGCCGGTATCGCGAGGCCTAATACCGCGCAAGTCGACATTTCCTTCGAAACGCGCCCTCGAGTAGTGTATCTAGGAATTTAGTATATCGAATAGGTATAAGTTTAAAGAGTAGAAGCCTAAGAAGAATAAGAATAGTATTAAATATCGCTATTTATACGTCTATAGCTACTTCGGTATACTAGATAAGCGTACCTAGAATACGACTAATAAGGCGCGTAAGAAGACGAAGAAGATAGGATACAAGTTCTACTTCTACGCTATTGCTACCTATCCTCTCGAGCCGGATAGCGAGTAGTAGATCCGTTACTCTAGTAAAGAAGAATACTACTATTATAATTACGAGAAGGACGATATTATAGCGCTTGCTATAATCCGGACGCGCTTAAGAACGGCTAAATTCCTAGAGTAGCTAGAACGACTTTAGTAGGCTCGTATACTAACCTCGAAGATAATAGCCTACTTCCGAGGCCGCAGCGTTATTCTAAAGCCTTACGATGTATATAACATTCCCTAGAATAGGACTATTAGTAATCGGCGGCTCTATAGCTAAGCTTAGCGAATAGTAAACTTGCTAGACTAGTATAGTATCTACTATAATATCCGTACGGACGAGGAGGGCTCGATTAAGGTAATAGTAGCTCTTTATCTAGCCTCGCTCGCGGCCTTTAAAGAGACGCCTTATTAGCTTATTCTCGATACGACGTATTCGACTAATCTCTACAACCTCGAGCTATTAGATATAGTCGCTACTAGACCTATAAACGATACTATCGAGCTCGGCGTTAGTCTTATCCGTCCGAAGCCTAATTAGTAGGACTTTATATAGTTATTGCTACTACTATAGAAGGGCCTCGAGCAAGCCGGTTATAGTATGCCTATTATTATAGAGACTAACCGTAAAGAGGCAGTAATGCTAGCAATCGACGTAGTATTTCCGGAGGCTTAGAATATCGTCTACGAGTAGCATTTAAATTAGGATATACTCGCTCGAGTAAGGAAGGAAAGAGGGGACTTTATATAGGTTAAGGCTAATAGTTATTAGATAGACAGCCTATCTACTAACAATTTTATAAAGTTGTTTACTTATACTATCTATAGCGATACCGAAGAAGAGTTTAATAGTAACGCTACGAAGCTAGATAACGTCTATCCTATATTTAAGGCCTATTATTAGCTAGTAACCGGCCCTATACACCTAGGCTGAGTTTTGAGCCTATATAAGAGGCCTCCTTCTATATTGTAGATAGAGCACTAACCTCGTATAGCACATTGTTTATATTACACTTCTACAATACCTATATTGCAGGGCTCTAGTTATTAGCCTAAACAACCGTCTTGTTATCCTATTATACTAAACATAACTGCCTATATTGCTATAGGTTATATTACCCTCGGTAGCCTATACTATTACTGCTAGTAGTAGTAGTAGTGTTGGTTTCCGTCCTTTACTATCTAAATAAGAACTAGTAGCATTACAAGACTCGGATCGTTAACTGCTAGACTAACTAGGTCCTATACTTCGGCTATAAGACAACCTCGCGAGTCGAGTCCTACTACGGACGTATTAAACTCTAGCTTAATTATAGTAGTAGATACGATATCTTTACGCTTTTCGAGTCGCTCCTAAACTAGTAGGCGGAAGGCTACGATCGGCGCCGTACTACTATAGCGGACAACCTAAAGCGGTATAATAAGCTACTAACTAGAGCCTTCTATACTAGTATCTCTCGAGTAATTAGTAATTACTGCCTTCTCGAGGTTGCTAAGCTATATAAGCGCGCTCTTATTCTTCTACGGACTACGACTAACGACTACGGTAACGAGGTTAAGCATTCGGCCTTCTTATATAGCTATCTACAGTACCGCTGTAACGACTACCTAACTAAGACTTACGGCTATCCGTATAAGCATAAGATTATAAAGCTACTTAAGATAGGTAGCTCTTATATAGTACTATTACTATAGCACTTCTACGACTATTAGCTTATCGACTTTATAAAGAAATAGGGGCCTCGTTTACGTAAACCGAAGGTCGTCTTTAGTAACTATAAACCTCTTACTAGTAGCGCTACTCTTTACTTAACTAAGCGTATACTTACGGCTCGAGAACTAGACGACTTAAATACTATTACTACGAAGAAGCGGAAGCTAATAAATAGGGCTACTATTACCGACTTTATACTCGAGCCTAGCGTATCGCTTATATAGCTTCGTACGATAATCGTAGACTACTACAAGTACGTAAAGAGCTAGTGCCGCAACTATTAGTGCCCTTACTAGAAGGCTAACCGGCTATATAGACCTACCTACTACCCTTAGGGCTTCGAGTACTATAATCTACGTCGAGAAGTACTCGAAGACGTACCTCCGGCCGCTCTATAACCTCCGGCCGCTCTATAACCTCTAGCCGCTCTATAACCTCCGTCTAAGCTAGATCTCCTACGGTAAGAAGTTAAGGACCTACGTAGGCGTAAGGAAGAGCGCTAATAGCAACAGGCCAAATAAAGCCGCTAACAGGCGGCTTTGTTTAAATAGTAATAACGATAGTAATAGGTTAAACAAAGCCGCTAGTAGGCGGCTTTGTTTAAATAGCGATAGTAATAGTAATAGGTTTAATATAGCTACTAGTAGGCGGCTTTCTTTAAATAATAACGATAGTAGTAACAACGATAGCACTAGTAGCAATAGTACTATTAATTCACTTAGTAATAGCACTACTAGTTTACTTAGCAATAGGCTAGTTAGTAGCTAAGAGACTAGTATAAGCTAGCCTATATAGCCTCGCGTAGTTATAAGGCCGTAGGTCGCAACCCGCTTAGACCTAAGTAGATAGATAGACAGATAGATAGAGCGCTCGTACTTGCCTATTAAACTAATAATACCTCTAATTTCGCTATACTATTGCTTTACTAACAAATTTTGGCTTTATAGGCTAGCTATAGTATAGTTGCCTAGCTAGAGGTAGTTACGGGGACCCGATTATCCCTTATATACGCGATTTTGTATAGAACGGTCGATCTTATAATCCTATTATCTACTAGGGCTCGGGCTACGTACTAGGGCTCGGGGAAGTAACGAAGCGATAAGGGGCGTCTACGCTAGGCCCTCGCCTCGATTTGCTCTACGCTAGCCTTTACGAGACAAGACCCCGGCCTATATCGGCTATTATTAAAGGTAGTGTTTAGTAGAGTGCGTTAGTAGAGATCGCTTTAGTATAACGACGATTAGGGAGTCGTAGGGAAGGGCTAAGACTTAGTTAAACGAGGCGCTAGATCTAGTTTATATAGACCTCGTAATTTAGAACTACCTAAGTTCTATAGAATAGGTTTTACGAATACCTATACCTACTATTAGTGTTATCGCCGCTTTTCTACGCTATAGCTTCTAATTTTGCTAATTCTCGATACTACTACGCTAGGTTACTAAATAGCGGCAATATTAGTCGTTTATATAGAGGTATAGTTTGCGGGTTTAGCGCATTTTACGCTCGGGCGCTTCGCTAGAATAGATTCGTAGGCGCGGTATAATAGCTCGGTTAGAAGTAACTTATAAAGCCGTAGGCGATAGTAGTTTATTTAATACGTCTATATCTCTACTATACGGGAACGAGCGTAAGTAGGTTTTAGAACGAGGATAATAAGGAAATTAGTAACTCGCGACGTCGTATAGTACTATACTGTCTTCGTCTACGTCTTATTAGAATAACTAGATTGCGTTATAAAGGGAGTTAAAAGAAGAGATTTCGAGTTCCCTCTCCTTCTTATTTAATCTATATTAACCGACTAGGTACTCTAACTTATTATCTCTTTTTACTCGCTCTCTATTCTATTATACTACCTCGCCGTTCCCGCGTCTTCTATAAAGAAGAAGACGACGCCTCCTCTACCTCCTCCTCTACCTCCTCCCTAGAGAACTATACCCTCTCCTTCGGCTCCCTTACTATCTCCTAACTCTACGCGCCCCCCGCTACTAAGAAGAAATTCTATTTCCGCGCCGCCGAGAAAGCTATCGCACTCTACTACCTCCTTATATACGCCTATACCGACAAACTCCCCCCTTTATTCCTTAGTATCTTCCTCGACCTCGCTACGGCCTAGATCCTAGTCCTACGCGATTAAGGACTATATATAATCGAGACGTATCTACTAGGATTAGAAGGTTTAGTTACGAGTATCGTAAAGGTACTCGAGGGGAATAGATTAATATATTAGTCCGTATCTCGGAAGAATATAAATACGTAGGTTATAGATATTTCTAAGGAGTTAATCGAGTAAATAGATCGAAAGGGAGGATAGGATATCGTAAGTCTTGTTTTACTTACGCTTTTTGTCTAGGTTAAAGTTTAAGTATTAATGATTTTTTTTTTAGGTTAAACTCCTATCGTCGTCTCCTAAGTCGTTAGCGCGGTAGTATCGCGAACGCGGATCCGGATATACTCGGATAGAGAATCGGGGTAGTAGAGGGAGCTTATTAATATAGACGGAATTAAGGAGGGAAGCTATAGATTTTTTCGCGCGGTAGCAAATCTCCCGCTTAGCTATACCTATAGCTACTCCTAGTAGGGGGTTTTAATTATAGTAGTAGTAGTAGCAACTTTAATAATAACAACCTCTCGGGTAGGCTTAGACGAATCGCTCGTTTATTACTTCTTACTAAATTATTTCTTATGCCTTACTAACGACATTAATTAAAGCTTCTATACTATATTAACCTATACTACCCTTCCCCTCCGAGACTATATTAACTAGAGGAAATGCTATAGGGTCTTTCTTAACTATATCTAACGAACCTAGTAAGTACTAGTAGATAGAGATTAGGCCGGTAGGGAAGTCTTAGATCGTATCGTTAAGAGCGTCTCTTAGAATTAATAATCTCTAGAGTTCGTTAGGGGAAATAATTATATCTAGTAGTAAGTACGAGCGATAGGATAAGAGGAGAGAAGTAGACGGATTAGCTAATATGTTTGTTTGTAATATAGGTAGTTTAAGATATATAAGGACGGATTATTAATTCCGGGGGATTTCCGGGATAAGAATAAGAATAAGGATAAAGATAGGGAAGTAGAGGTAAGTTAAGATATCTTTTACGTTAACGGGAAGCTAATTTAATATAGGATAGTAAAGACAATAGTAGCGAGGAAGACGTTCGTACTATAGGTAGTATAAGCTACTCGTAATATCTAGGTTTAGGGAGAATTTTAGTTTTAGGCGTAGGCGTAGGCGTAGGCGTAGCGGATAGGAAGAAGCGAAGATAGATTAGTTATAGTAAAGGAATAGCGAAAAAGAGAAAAAGAGAAAAGACTCGGATAGGATAGGAGAGGGAAAGCGAGAGCGAAAAGGTAACTATAGGAGTAGGATATTATTACCGGGCGGCTATATAGAAAACTACCTCTTCGCTTCTATTTTAGCGCGTACGTAGTATAGTATTGCTATAGTAGTCCTACCTTAATCCTACTTGCCCCTATCCCGTCCTCTTTCTTAGTATAAAGTATATAAGTAGCAAAAGTAAGAGACCTAAGAGACTTATTAGCGGCGGCGATAAACGATATAGTAATTGCTTAAGATAAGAAGCACGGCGAGGATAACGATAGCGGTAATACTACTGCTTATTAAGCGGAGTATATTATCGTACGGTCCTATCGACGATAGTATCGTTCGAAAGAGCTATAGTATTAGGGTATCTTCGAGGGAAAGACGAGCGATAAAGAGGCTACTATAGATAGCTTCTAATACTTCTACTTAATTGTAGCGTTAGTATAGTATAGACTTGCGACTAAGCTCTTAGGTATAGCTAGGCAATACTTAGCCTAGCTTTTAGATAGGTCGAGGAGCTAATCTATCTTATATTCGATACGCTATATAGCGCTTAACGGTAACGAGCAGCAAGCGGCCTAGTCGTAGCGCTATATTAGCGAAGGTAGTATTAAAATGTCTTATTCTTACTCTTGCTCTAGTCTATATTCTTAATCTAGTTCCTCTTCTCGTTCCTATATAGTATCGGCGTAAGAGCTAATAGGATAGTCGCTTTCTTTAGCGGCGGCGCTAGGGGTCTCGAGCTAGGCGGTTAAGTATATAGTATATACCTAGGCGGTACGGGCTTCGTCGAGCGCGGTATAGCGGAGATTCTAGTCGTACTACCGCTAAGCCTCTAACTACGTTAGGGTAGTATCTCGATCCTCTAGAAGCTCGTAGAGATAGTTAACGACTTAGCGGATATATTAAAGTTCGCGGTAGTACGTATATATATATAATAGGGAGTCTATATAATTATTAGAGGGAAGAAGAGGGAGCCGTAGTAGAAGAAGGGAAGGAAATAGGAAAAGGAAGGGAAAGCAAACGGAGAGGGTAGTAGAGATATATTACTATTACTATCTATAAGATATATATACGCTATATTATAATATATAACGAGGACTACGTAACTATTAGTATAGTAGAGATTTCTATACTATTCTAACTATACTAACGCTAATGTAGTATTGCGTAATGTATTACTTATCGCTATTTATCGTCGTTATCGGTATCGGGGTCGGTATCGGGGTCGGGGTCGCTATCGCCGTCGCTATCGCTACTAGGACTATCGTCGCTTATAAACAAAGCATTATCGGTATTAGTATATAGAGTATAGTAATAATATAGTATATATATATATATATTTACTAGCTTACGCTTATTTTCCTCGAGCTTATCCCTAGTAGTAATATTACGTATATCTACTAGCTTACGTATACTAACCCTCTTACGTTTCTCGGATTTCTCTATACCTAGGTTACGTATATCGTTACTTATACTTACAGCCCTCTTACGTTTCTTACTATTACTATTGCTATTGCTATTGCTATTACCTCTACCTCCTCTACCTCCTCTATTACCTCCGCTATTGCCTCCGCTATTGCCTCCGTCGTCTACGCTCGTCTGTACCTCTACCTTTACCTTCTATCCTCTATCCTCCTCCGCCTTTCGCTTCTTTATCTTCTTCTTCCTCGCCGCCGCCTTTGCTCTCGTAGTTCCGTCTTAAGAATACGCTAATACTTCCGGGAGTATCTCTAGTACCTCGTATATCTTTTTTATAACTAACTGCTTCGACTATAGCGCTAACGCCGCCTTCTTTCTGCTATAAGCTTTATCTAAAAGTCGCTTAAAGCCTACGCGTTCCGGCTATACTATAATTTATTATACGCCTACTAGCAAACAGACGTTAACCGTATATAGCCGGTATTCGCGCGTTTCGTATATTAGTAATAGCTAGCTAAGCCGCTAAAAGAGATAGTTAAGATAATCGGCCGGCTTTATCCTAGAACTTCTAACTATCCGTACGTAATACGCATTAGTAGAGGAACTTCGTACGTAGATAAAGGAGTTAAGAATAACAATATATATCTTTTATAAAGATACTCTAGGCGTACTGCCTATAGCCTCCTAGACTTATAGCTTCGTAGCTATAAGAGATACCCGTAAGCCTAATAACGTAGACCTATAGTTATAGGCCGATAATACTACGACCGCGCGAAGGCGACTATCCGAAGCTTCGTATAAACGGCTATACGGTCGTTATTAGGCTCTAGAAGAGGTAGCTTCCTTTTCTACTTCTCCTTATATCTCCCTTACTCTCTATCTTTCTCCTTTACTACCCTTTTTATCTACTACCTACCTACCTATCGGCTTATTAATATAGGCAACCTACGTAACGGTAAGCGCTATCCTACGCGCTCTCTTACCGCTAATATTAATAACGACGACGACGATCTAACCTATAGCCCTTCCGATAACGATACGTAGGAAAGCCTATCTAAATACCTACTAGCTTTTGTAGGCCGTATAGCCGAATAGCTTATATCTAGCAGTCGCTTATCCTTTAAGACTGCCGATAAGACGCTTATATTTCGTAGAGCTATTACTAAAAGCTTTACCTCTACTAGCCTCCCGGATATAGATTAGCTGCTTTAACTAGCTTACGACGTCGGTATCCCTCTCGTAGTAAATAACCTTACCTATACCTATTTAACTAAGATTGTCTTATAGATTAAGTCTAATATTAACTCTAAGTTTACTAAGGGCCTTATTATCGAATAGGACAAAGGCTATAGAAACAAGAAAGTTAAGGTCGTATACGGCCTACTCTAAGCTATATAAGATCCTAACTTCTCTATCGAGTAGCTTAAGAATAATAAGAAGATAAAGTGTATATATAAGGCTACCGGCGGTAAGTAGTTAGATATAAGCAATCGGAGTGCTATAGGCCTAATAGAGCTCGTCGTATTAGCTATAGATCGTCTTACTCGATAGGTATAGGCGGGAGCTAACAAGAAAGTTAAGTAGTACGCTAATAGTGCTCCTCTCTAGTCTCCGCCTCTACCGGCAGCCCGCTACGCTATATCTACGCCGCTCGCGATAGATTCTTCTAACGAGTCCCCGAGCGAGGATTCGGATTTAGATTTAGATACCGATAGCGAAAAGTTAACTATCTTCTCGCCCGCCTCTACCTATACTACCCTATATATACTATTCTCTACCGCTATCGCTACCGCCGCCGTATCTTCTACTATATACGATATCGTTAGCCTAATACTAGGTAGTAAGAAGGACAAGAAGGACAAGAAGCAGAACAAGAACAACGCCGCTATATCTAGCAATCCTTAGCTATATATTTCGAGTATCTTACTATATCTTAGATACCTTAAAGGTAGTCCTATATCTGCCGCTACTACTCTAGTTAAGAAGACACTTAAGGCGTAGAAGGCGAACGTAACTACCTACCCGAACGCCTATTTTGTACGAATGCTAGAGCTTAAGCAAGCTAAGTATTAGACCTCTAAGAAGAAGAAGAAGACTAAATCTACTACTATATCTCCCGTAGATATAGCTACTAGTAACTATATTTTGCAGACGAACCTAGAGTTTGCTATTGCTATTGCTTAAAAGTATACCTTAGAGCTTAATAATAATAATAATAATACTAAAATGTCTAACAAATACTAGGCTTAGGCTTAGGACCCGGCTAGTATTATTAATTCTCCTTTCCTCTTATAGCTTTTAGCTTAGTAGTAAGCTACTAAGAACGAACAGCTTGCCGGTAGCCTCGCTTAATAGAACTCGATTAAGAAGGAGAAGAAAGTCGAAGGTAGCGCGATCGTTTTCGGTAGTAGTACGTAGAATAATCCTCCCGTTAATCCTCCGGAGTCTAGCGGTCCTAGCTATAATACCTCTTAGCCCTCTCTTTCTTCTACTACCTTAGACGAAGAAGTTACCCGTATCTATGCTTCTCTCCTTGCCGCTAGTTAATCTTATTCTAAGGACGATATTCGCGATATAGTTTTAGCTACTACTACTCGGAATATTATTAAGGAGGAGGAGGAGTAGGAGGGGGAGGAGGAGGATATTAACGAGGAAATAAAGATATTGCAAGATTAGATAGCTCGGCTTCTAGCTAAGAAGAACGGCGGTAAGGATAAGGGTAAGGGTAAGGGTAAAGCTTCTCCCTCGGCGCTTACTAAAAACTAAGAGATATAGAAGGTTTAGGTTAGGGCCTATATATAGACGTAAGTAAGCTAGTAGGAGGAGAAAATCGTCGATGAAAAAAAAACTACTAATTTGCATCTTATATAAAAGTCTACAAGCTTATATATATAGAAGAACCCTAATAAGAATAAACTATATTAAAACCCTAAACCTTAAAAACCTCTAGTCTCTTTTAACAAATTTTAGAACAACGCTAAAATCGCCGCTTCGTTTATACCTATTATTAGTAATATCCTTTAATAGTTATATAGAAAAGCCGGCTCGCCTAGAATTTTTTTCTTTCTAAAGAAAAAGGTAAGTAGGTAAGTTTAAGGTTTTTTTTTCTTCTAAGGCAAGGCCCTAAGTTAGTATCTATATACTATTTTTTGTTTTCCTTTCTAGCAATATCCTTGTCCTTTTAGCCTCGATAACCCTAGCCGATAATAAAATAAATTTCAACTCTTAAGTACGATTTTTTTTTGCCTTATCTTACTTAAAAATTTCGATAAGGCGGAAGGGCGAGGAGAGGTTAGCACTTAGTACTACGTACCGAGATTAAGAGGGAAATATAAACTTCTATTCCCGCTACCGGTAGTAATAGGTTAGAATATTAGGACGATAACCTTTAGGATAGGGTATTTTAACTCTAGGTAACTAATATTTTGCAGCCGAGGGTTACGGAAGTTATTGCCTTCGTTTTTTTTAGGCAGAATTGATTAATACAAATAGGATTAGAAGAAGAAGTATATATACCTATATCCGGGAGGTAATAGGTAGTATTCCTAGCCGTATTGAAAATTACGGTTAGTTAGTTAGTTAGTCGTAGGAATATATATAAACTTAACGCGTAGAAAAGGGTAATATAATAATCTTAGAGGGAGGAGGAGAATCGTCGGTAAAGGAGAAGACAAAGTTTTTTAAAAAGGTAGAGTAGAGGAATAAAGGAAAGACATAAGAGTAAATAAATAAATAAAAGAATATATAGAAAGTTACCTATATCCTCGTCGCTCGGTAGAGAAGGTAACTATATATAGTTTAACTTATATCGGTATACTAGCTACAATTGCTCCTACCGTCTATCTAAGTAAGACCTTGTCTAAAAAAGAATATCTTTCTAAGATTCTCTATCGATTATACTCGCGAAGGAAAGTCGGATAGCTTCTTCTTCTCTTATTCGTATATAATTTATACTCTCTAGACGAGACCTATAACTAATCCGACCGAAGAGGATAGTAAAGAGAAAGAGGGTACTAGCATTCGTAGACTAGCCGAGTTCGAAGACGCGAGAAGAGAATTAAGTCCTATTAGCGATAGTTATCCTATATAGGAAGACCGTCGTCCTAATTAAAAAAAAGATTGCCCGTTAAATAGATACGCTCTAAGGCTAAGGTCTCGCTATTACGGTCGGCTAGATACGCTCTTACGTATATATCGAGGGGAGGGAACGAGGCTACTAACGCAGTCGCTAAAAGAAGCTACGGGCTAGAGAGAAGGATAAGATAGGAGTAGCGAGAACGATAAGAGTATAGCTACTAGACGAACTCTACCCTATTAAGGCCCTACTTTATTAAGAGAGATAGCCGAAGGGGTAAGAACGGCGACGTATAAAAACTTAGTTTGTAATTATTATTAGTCGTCGCACTCGGTATATCGAATATACCCGAGATAAGTTCTAATATACCTATCGCTCTCGCTTTCGCTCCCTCCTATATAAGGCTATAATATACCGGCGCCGATATACTAAGTATAAAGCTATTAGGTAGAAATATACTACGCCTATATATAAACGAGTTTCTAGAAATACTTCGGCTAGCGGTAGAAAACGGGCGCCTCTATCGACTAGGTCTCGAGAAATTAATTAGTAGTCGCCTAGCGAAAGTCGGCGCTTACTAGACTAAGTTTTAGATTTCGGAGACGGTACTCGTAAGCCGCGGACTCGTCTATACTAGTACTTCGAATTTCGGCGTATAGAGTCGATAGATTATAGGCCTATAACTTAGTTGTAAAATAGTAGCTATATAAGTAGTAAGACTCGAGAGAGATAACGGCGTAAGGTAAATTAGGAGGTATAACTACCGACTCCCTAGGTATCTATATAAGGAAGTACCTATAATCTATTCGGTCGAGGGCTATATTCGTCGGTATTATACTATCGTAGTAGTATCCTAGATAGCGCTACTCGGTAGAGGGCTATAATACCTATAGCTTAGCTAGGTAATTAGCGCGATTAGCTAATCTAAAAGCCGTAGAGATATAAGGCTCGCTATTATAGTATACTTCTATTCGAGTACCGCGCGGCGTAATATTAGTATTAGCCTAGGCGGGTTTGTACCCGTATTCTTGCAATTAGGGTAGTAGTCGCGCTATAGCGACGCTAGCGCCCTTACGGAAGGCGTAAGTTACCTCGGAGTCGATTAATTAACCTAAGGTCGCGTTTAATACCCGCTCTAATACCTTCTAGCTAGCGAGGACGCGCGAGATCTAATTCGCCTACTTTTCCGTATTAAAATCGTAGGTAATATCGATCTAATCTCGATATACCTAGGTTCCTACGAATATAGAACCTCTCGATTTTATATAGTAGGAGACGTTAAAGAGTAGGCTCTCTAGTATAGGTAGGATATTTAAAGCGTTATCGGAAAGGAGGGCCTATAGCGTATAATAGCGTCGTAGCGCGGGTTAATAGAGCCGTATATTAGGTAGCTTGTTAAGTCCGGCGATACTCTAACCTCTAAGCTCGCTAGGTTATATACTATAAGCGGAAAGAATATCGCCGACGCTATAGTATCTCTCGATCGGGGTCGAAGAAGTAGCTTAGCCTAGCCTAGCTACTTCTAAATTAGCGTGTTTTCGCTAGACCCCTTAGTAGTTCGGGTTGGTTTGGTTTAGTTTGCTAAGCCGAAACTCTAGTTTAGTTTGGGTTGGTTTGCTAAGCAACTATATAAGTAGCTAGTTCGAACTATATAATTTATCGGTTTTTAAGAAGTGTACGAATGTATACGTAGCTTTAAGCAAGCCCTTTATAAGACTTAGTAGTGTAGCCGGTAGCGTAGCCGGCATTTTTAGTCCTTAGTACTTGTAGAATTTTCGAATCCTACTTAGGCTACGTAGTTGTATAAAGGTACTTATATAACCTTAAATCTATAGACAATTAGCTAAGGGTACTAACTAATCAAAAGTATACATATATATATATAAGGTATTATAGTTTAGTTCGGAAACTGCACTCCTTAGATATAAATTTCATCCTTTCGTTTACGGTTTAATTCCCTAACTGCTTAGTAGAATGTCTTCATTTAGATCTAGGTAGAACTTATCGATTTCCCTAGAAGTCCTCCTCCTTAAGAAGTTTATATACTTTCCTACCGAACTATTCGACAATATTAAGTACTAGGATAGCTCCTCCCTCGGTATCGGTATAGTATATAAAAGAGCTATAAGGCAGCTCTGTAGAACGTTCTACTAGTTACTCGCTATACTAAGGCCGAATACTAGTTCGTTCCTTAGAACTCTTAGTTATTTAGGAGATATAAAGGGTAGGGTAGGTAGTAACTTCGTATTGTATAAGGAGGTAGAGGCTGCTATAGAAGAGGCCTTTAACCTGTAGAAGATAGTAAAAGATATAGAGGCAGCTACAGGTCTAGGTACCTAGTTGAATTTTTAGTAGGTAGAGTATAAGGATATTTAGAGGGAGTATTAGGTAGAGTTGCGAAGGCAGGTGTATAATATGCTCTAGAAAACAGGGATAGTGCCTATAACTATAACTATTAGGCTCTTCAACCTTCCTTATTTTTCCCTGTTTTCTTTTTATAAAAATCTAAACTAATACAAATCAACCGGAATGTCTATCTTCTTTTAGTTCTTTGAAAAACCTAGCAGCGTAGCTAGTAGCGTAGCCGGTAGCGTAGCCGGCAGCGTAGCCGGCCTTTTTACTCCTTAGTACTAACGGGATTTTGGGAGACTTCTGTTCCGTACGGCTAATAAAGTATACTATACTATATATATATACTTAGAGAGTATTTAGAGCGCGGTATACAGCGCCGTATAACAGCGGCTTATTTCGTATATAGAAAAGCTTATAGATAATACTACGAATATCCTTTCTGCTAGAACATCTGTCCTACCTAGCACCGTCTCGAATATAGACATTCTAGCCTTTTAGAATCTAATCGAGTACTTTAAAATCCTTATCTATAATCGTTATACGCTTCGCGTAGATAGCTATAAGGTTAACCGCTAAAATAGTATTAGTATAGTCCGAAAAGAGGTAGAAGAGAAATATACATTCGAAGATACGAACTAGGTAGGCTTCTATAGCCTCTTAAAGGGCCCCTATCGCGGAAGGTTTGAAAGCGAAAGGTCCCTTTCTATTATTCCTAGGCAATTTTTGGGGAACCAGTTCGTTAGAAAAGGAGCTTTGGCGGATTAGGGGTTAAGAATTCTTATTATTACTACCGAATCCTTACGAGGGGCTACGGCTAAAGAAGGGATTTGTAAAAAGACAGTAAGATGGCCGGCTACGCTACCGGTTACGCTGCCGGCTACGCTACCGGCTACAAATAGGACTTACTTCCTAGGCGCTATCGACGCTTCGTACGATTGCTACTAGTAGTAGAAGCGCTAGTTATCGTCTTACGTAGAGCCTTGCTCGCCGTTGTCTTACGCGGAGCCTTACTCGCGACGCCCTTTCTAGTACCGGAGCTAGCGGTAGTAGTAGCAGCCCTCTTACGTTGATATACTATACTCGTTCTACTATTTCCGGTCTTATTGTAACCCGTAGAAGCACTAGGTCCCTTCTTGCGAGGCGTCGTAACTTAGTTAAGTAGACTCGCTATTGTAAAAGTCGTCGAATTAAGGAAAAAAGTGCGTTACGAAGGTATACGAAGGCGCGCGCGGAGCGAGGGTATTACGGAGGTAGTAGATATAGAGCGTAGAGGTATAGGTATCGATACGAAGGTTAAATATAGCGGTAGTATCGCGGTGTCGCTAGGCAACAGAGTAAGCTTCGCGCAAGCCTACATTATAGTAACGTTAGAGTAAGGAAAGAAGGCAGATACGGCTAAAAAAGGCAGGTACGGCTAAAAAAGGCAGGTACGGGAGACTTTGAAATATAGCCGGTATATATAGCCGGCATAGTAATAGGCGAAAGCCTCCTTTTAATAAATAGCCGGCGTAATAATAGTATCTTACTATAGTATAGATATTCTTTAGTAATGCCTTTACTAGCTATAGTAATCTTATAAGTAACCTAGGCCTATTGCTAGTAAATATAAGAAATATCAGGTAGGCTATACTAAACAAGCTAGTTATTTAGTAGGAAAAGGCCTACTACCGTCTCTATATGCCGGCTACGAGTGCCGGCTATCGCTCTAAATTCAACTCCGCCCTATCTCGGAGGCTAAGGTACCGAGCGGAAACCCTATAGCTTATATTTACTCGGTTATCGCGGAGCGCTTATAGGTGAGGTATTAGAAAAGAGTATAAAAAGTACGAGAAGAGTATCCTAGGATATAGGTCGTAAGTAAATAAGAGTAGTACGCCTAGTTATTTATATAGTACGTTACTCTATACGACTAAGAGCCTATATTATCTTATACTTCGCTTATAAGACCTCGACTCTACTAGTATACTATCGATCTCTTCCTCGGTCGCTAATACGCTGTCTTAATTCTTCTTCGAGTTGCCGGACTTAGTACGTATCTGTAGCTATATAATAGCGCTACGTATTATAGAGAATTTCTCGTTAAAGTTTCTCTCTCGTAGGCTTACTATCTGCCTCGTAGTATAGAGGATTAAAGTACTAATACTAAAGAATCTCCTTATAGTTAGGATACTAGGGCTCCTTAGGACCTTTGTGTTTTAGGTCTAAATAGAGACGTATTATAAACGTTCTATCGCCCTTTCGCTTACTATCCGCTAGGTCGCGATATACGAAGAAACTAATCTAAATGTAGCTCGTCTCTATAATAGCCGGGTAAATATAGAGCGCTAGGTTTCTACTTCGTACCTTAGATTTAGGGACGGCGCGGAGATAAAATCAGAAATGTAGCCGGCACCTATAGCCGGTAAAAGGATGCGAAAATAGGCCTCCTCCTAGGTTAATCTAACGACTAAATACAATTTCCAACTAATCCGCTATAAACCGACGCCGAATTTTAGCTAGAAGCTATATATCTTTATTTTAAAGAGTAATCCGCTTCGTATAGATAGCAAGGAGGTTTGAAAGCTTAAGCTCGGTTACGAGAAATGCCTCTATAGCTTCCTAAAGAGCACTAATCGCCTTAGCCGTAAATCGCATACTAGACCGAAAATCTAATGTAATTTCTCGGACGAGTCGCTAGAAGGGAGTCTTAGGGATTAAAAGCTCGGTCCCTCTTTTGTTTTAGAAAAGCCGGATCTAGCGAAGGGTAATAGTACCTAGTTTGAAGCGCCGCTTCTTTATCGTCGAGTCCTGCCTTGTTCCCTTTCTTTTAATAGAAAGATAACTTTTCTTCGCGATAGTCTTCGTCCGTCTACTCTTTTTAGCCTTCTCCTATCTACCTATAGCCTTCTTGTTTTTCGGTACTGTTTTCCGAGGAACCCCCTTCCTTCGTATATACTACGGAGAGCCTTGCTCTTCCGATATCTCGTTCTCGCTACGGTCTCCCTATACTTAGCTTGCTTTACCCTTGCCCTTTAGCCTCTAAAGATATTTATCTATACGTTTAGGCGACGAGGGTATATCGGTAGGACCTAGAAAATTAATAAGTATATAATCGTAAGGAGACATTAATGCTTCTTACCTTCTAGAACAAATAGTCTTCTATTAAACCGCCTTATTAGGTTATCGTTAGATTCGAATAAAGGATAGTAGCTTAAGGAAGGGGAGGTAGCCGGCTTAGGAAGGCCCGAAGAGCCGAATCCTTAAGGTATGTTTGTTTTTAAGAATATAGGGAAAGGGAAGAAGGAGAGGAAGAGCGAATAGAGAATTAGAAATAGTCCGTAGGTAAGCGGGGTCGGTTACTATAGCAACTAGTCTGTTTAGGTCCTAGGAATTCGAAACACATTTCGGATATATACCGGCTATATACGCCGGCTATATTACCTTATACGTAAACGCTTCGTCTCCTTAAAGCTACTCTAAGCCTATATACGTTTCCGCTTCTCGACCTAGTATCGCCTTCTGCCTCCGCCCTCCTCCTCTTCGTTATCGCTAATTAGGGTTTCGCTTAGACTAAATTTCGTATTCTCTTCGCGCTCCTAGGTTTCTTCGATCTTAAGGTTTTCTAATTCCTCGATTAACTCCTTTAGTATAATCTTTAGTAACCTGCCTTAGCGATTCTAGTAGAGGAGATAGTATCGGAATACTATAATAGATTCGAAGGTAGTAGGCGAGTATATTCGATTAAAGCGGCCCTAGTAACGAGCGATACTAAAAGACCTCTTATAGCCTATACCTACGCTCGGGATAGCGAGGACGTCCCGAGCGACCGACGCTATCGTTAGAAACTTAGGCTCTAACCGCTACTATATAGCGAGAATATCGTCTCCGAATTCGTCTAAAAGACCGGTAAGATCTAGAGATTATTAGCCCTCTTTCCGAGCCTACGGGTTTATACTTACTCGCGCGCCGATAGAGATCGAACTCTTCTTTATTTACTTTAGTAGTTGCTTCCTCTTCTACCTCTACTTCCTACCTACGAAATAGGTATAATATCGGAGCCTTCTAAACCTTCTTTTTCTTTATAGGAGCTATATTTAGACTAGTTTCTTTCCGACGCTCGTAGAACATCTTTTCTAGAACAGTCTAGTAATGCTTCGGCTATACCTCGTCCGCCTTCTATTCCGGCCTCTACTAGTATATATCCTTTTCTACCGGGTTAAGTAAGTACGTAACGCTATAGATATCCCCGAACGAGTTAAAGGTAGCACTATAATATTTATACAACTTAGTATAGGAGGTGTCTATAGCTTTCGTTATAGCTACTTTCTAGGGAACGCTCTTCTTAGCTAGCTTAGCTACGGTTTCCTCGAGCTCGTTAAAGAGCTAGTTATAGTACGTAAAGACAAGGTAGATCGTCGGTCCTTAGGTTCTTCTAATCGTAGTAGTAACCTTCGCGTAATGCTTACTAATATCGACGAGATACTCTACTTAGCGCTATTCGGCGGCGGTAAGGCCGAGCTACTTAATACCCTCGGAACTCTAATAGATCTCGAGAGCGGTACGTAAAGTACATCCCCTCGTAACTATATAGAAAGTCGAATCGAACCGGGTCTTAACGTCTTAGGTAAAACGGAGTAGGCGCTAAGGAGGCCGCTTTTGCTATCGCTTATTCTATACGATATTCTAGGCATCGGTTTTAGGGCGCTCGATTAGGTTCTTTTAAATAGCCTCGAATCGGTTATATCTCTATAAGCTCGAGTTCGTATATATTACTAGACGACGAAGCTAGAGAAAAAGAGTTAGAACTATACTAGGTTGCCGGCTATAGGTGCCGGCTACGGACAAAAGTTATACCTTATACAAAACGAGAGCGAGGCTCTCTACCTTATCCCGTCTTATTGCTATAATAAGTTTCTCGACTTTCGACTTTGCTTTATCCTTATCTAGGATCTTCTATTAGTCGTCGTTTAATAGTACAATTTTAAGCGTCTTAAAGAGGGCTCGGATCGCGATTTAAACTATATAAGCGAGGTAGGGAAACTTCTATAGGGATGTAACTAGTAACGACGTCGGCTCCGATTCGTTAGGGCTAGGGCTATTAATAGGCTCCTCTTTATCGTTATTATCGTACGTATTGTCGTACGTATCCGGAATCGTAGCGAGCTTAATATTCGGAAGATTAAGCTAGATTATAGACCTTGTAATCTCCTCTACGTACTCGACCCTATCGATACAATTAGTAATTTTAAAGATATATACGAGTAAATTGTATATATAACGCCTTATATAATGTTCGATTATTACTAGCGTTGTCCGTAGTAATCGAGATTAGTTTCGTTATTACGCTAACTCTATCTATTGCCGTATAGACAAGCTTCGCTATATCCTTACTAGTATAGGAACCTAGAATTTTAGGGAATCCGATTATAAGTTCCTAGAGTTTCTAATCCGAATTGATAAAGTATAGCATAATCGAGAGGAAGGAGGCTCTTATAGTCCGGCTTAACTAGCTATCGATAGTAATAGCTACTCGGCGAGCATTACGGAGGATCTCCCGAATGTCGTCTAACGTAGCCTCTTTATTCTTTTCGAATATAATACGCTAGGTTATCGCGCCGAGAAATAGGAAAGGATAGTTTATAAGATATAGGTATATCTTCTATATAGACTCCCTTTCGTAGAAGTCTTCCGGAAGACCGTTTATAGCTAGCATTTCGTTTGCTAGTTGCTTAAAGTCTTCGGGGGAGAAATCGGTAGCCTCTAATCCTAGAGCTTCCTTAAGCGTAGCCTATAATAATTAGCTAGACCTCTACGGTTAATTTAAGTAGCCGGAATCTATAGCCGGAATCTATAGCCGGAATCTGTAGCCGGCAGCTATAGCCGGCAGCTGTAGCCGGCAGCTATAGCCGGCAGCTATAGCCGGCATTTTAGAAGACGTACCTCTTTCTAGAACGCTATATCTATATTAACTCTCCTCTCTCCTTAAGATTCCCGACACCGTTTAGAATAGAGATAGTTCGTAGGCGATAAGTTCCTATCCCCTAGTTTCGGGTGTTTTAAGATTAAACCGTAGAAGTTATAGACAATTACTAGTTAACCTTTAAGTCGAGAAGTCGTATAACGGTGTAATGCCCCCTCTATAAAGAACTTCTATAATGTGTCCGTTCGCTCCTTACTCCCCTATCGCATCGAGTACTTCCGGAGTTTACACTCCTTCGAACGTAAGTATAAAGGGAACTATATCTTATAGACCTATTAATTAAACTGCTCTATATACTCGGGTTTCTAAAGATACGCCTAGCTAGCCTTTTCGAAGATTTCCGGGTTAATACTCGATGTTCTTATGTCTCCGAATAACGTTCTACTTAGACTCCGTAAAGGTAAGGACTAGGTAGTAGTACCCTATAATGAATTCCTACTACTAGGATTCGGAGAGGATAAATCTAGCCCTAATCGTCGTCTAGGACTCGATAGGCTCGAAGGTAAGTGTACGACCTCCTCTCGACGTTATCGCAATCTCGCTCGTATACTAGACTGTTTCGACTGTCGTCTCGTTATTACCCTTCCTAGTGTAGCGCCTAGTATATATACAATGTCGGTCGGTATGTTTTAAGGTTTCGTACGGTAAGGTAAGGACTTAGGAGTAGTAGATATATACTAGTAGCTATAGGGAAACACCCTTTCTTTTATAGTATCGTATCGTTAGGAATAGCTAGGTAGTAAATAGCTAGCTACCTTTTTTTTTGTTTCCTAGCTACCTAACTGCTAGATTTTTTTTCCTAGCTACCCTAGCTAGCCTAACTACTAGAATTTCTTTCCTAGCTACCCTAACTGCCTAAATTTTGCCTTCTGTACGGCGGCTCTCTCCTGCTAACGGAACCGAGCTGCTATACCTAGCGAATCTAAGCTCGTTTTTAGTCTTAATCTATCCTCTTTCGGTATAAGACACTCGATAAGCAAATGCTTAGGCCGAGTCTAACTACGAAACCTAAGACTAACTAACAGCTCTATTAACTAATCCTAATCCTCGAACTCCTTCCGCTTCTTAGTAAAGACCTTAAAGAGCGCTCGAGCTTCTTCGGGTACCTACGGAGTAGTCGAGATAAAGCCGTATCGCTGAAATAGGTAATCCTTCGGAGGCTTATATAGAGATTCAGAGAATTCTAACGCTAACCTATCCTACTAGTAGCTTAGATTCCGGATACAAGCCCTCTCTACCTTAGTAGGGATTTTATATAGTAGTAGCACTCTGCCTTCGAGAAACGCTTTCTGTTTAACTGTTAGTATCTGCCGGCTACGAACGCCGGCTATATATACCGAGTATAGAATAATTACCTATACCCCTTCCTCCTATAGTAATACTTCTACTATCCCTAGATACCTAGCCCCGATCGTATTAATCGTAAGCTACTTTGCCTTTATAGACGCAAAGGCTTCGCTCTAATACTAATAAAGAAACTTCTACTCTATATCGAGGATATAAAGACGACTAGTCTCGATTCCAATCCTTGCTAGCTTTTCGTAGTAGCTTTAACTATGATTTTCTAGATTAATAGGACTTATACCTTAGCCCTTTACTAGTATCTCGTCTCTTTAACTATACTCGATCTACTCCTAGCGCTTATCGTCTATAGCGTTAGGCCCTAAGACTATACCTGTTACTAGATCGACGTATAGTATCTCCTCGCTTTTTTCAGTTCCTTTATTCGTAGTATTAAGCTCTATCGCGGCATCCTAAACTCTAGCATTATTGTTCTCGGCTATCTAAATATCTCCGTTACTATCGGTCGTATCGATAGAGGTAGCGGCTATAGGTCTAAATGCTATTAGTTAATATGTTAAAGAAAAATATACCGGCTATAGCTGCCGGCTACGGCTGCCGGCTATAGCTACTAGCTACGGCCGCTAGCTAGATTGACTTACGCTACTAGAACTTCACGCTCGAAAACTAGCCGCAATTCTTTCCTCCTCTTAGCCTTCTCTTAGGTTGTCTTCTTATTCTAACCTTTACTTTTTTCTATAGGCGCTAGCTATCGATAGAATGCCTTATTCCGCGCCTTTCTTCTCTTATCCTTAGCTCTTTTATCCTTATCTATCTTATCCTTTCTCTCGCGGTCTCGTACGGAATTCTTCTTCGTAGAGTACTCCTCTTTAGTCTTGCGCTTTTTAGTTAGACGCTTAGGCAAAACAAACTCGCGGTCTTTAGTTCTATCTTCTGTTTAGCGCGCGGCGCGCTTCTCTCTTACTATTATAAGAGAAAGGGGCGGGGGCGTAGCGTATAGTAGTTGTTGTCGGTATAGGTATAGAGGAAGAAGTTAAAAGTGTAAGAATATCGCGAAGCCCTAATTGTTGCCGCCTATGTAACGTTATATAGGTAAGCTTTCGTAACTACGGCAACTACGCCCCGGTAATAGCAACTACGCCCTAGTAACGGCAACTACGCCCTAGCAACGGCAACTACGCCCTAGCAACGGTAATAAAGCGTAGTAAATACAACCTAGTAACTATTATAGCCGGCAATCGTAGCCGGCAGTCGAATAAGAGTGTCCTTATAGCAAAACTACGCCCTAGCAACGGCAACTACGCCCTAGCAACGGCAACTACGCCCTAGCAACGGCAAAAGAGCGTAGTAAATGTAATAGAGTTACTATTATAGCCGGCAATCGTAGCCGGCAGTCGAATAAGAGTGTCCTTATAGTAAAACTAATATAGTCTCTAGTTTAAACTAGGAATCTATATAGTTCGAAAAAACTAAACTAGAACTAGGGAGCTAGTTCGCCGCTAAGAAACTAAACTATATACGTTTAGTAGTTCGGAAACCGAACTACTACGGGGTCTAGTTTTCGCTTTATATACTGCGATAGATTGCTATAGGCTACTTCTTCGCTATATATTTTACAGTTCTTACGAGAGTAGCTTATTCCGAAACGGTTATTATATAAGGTACGAACGATACTAGTATTATAGTCTTAATCTATAAACATTTCGCTTAGAGAGCGTAGTAGTCTTCTTTCGGAATACGTAGTAGTATCGTACTACGTTTAAGGTTACTTAGACGAGGTAGATAAGTAGACGAGCGATAA